>NC_017852.1:4006389-4159024 GCF_000002495.2 Pyricularia oryzae 70-15 | reverse complement strand
GAGTGCACCCGAAGCGTATGCAGAGTACATATGCTAGCCAAAGCACAGGCCTGGCACGAACAGAAATTACGGCAACCAGGACCTGCACCAATGACCAGAATTGTGTGGAACCCCAACGTACGAGACAACGAGATAACCACGAACGCACGCAAGACACCCGTGCCAGCGAAGCACCCACTTGACCTAGTCGAAACAAGAAGTAGCCACACACCCAGGGACAAGAAAAACAAGGACCCACGACGCGAGTCCAGCAAGTCAAAAAACTAAGACAGCCAGACGGCACAGGGCACCGAACGGCGACAACGGGAACGAAACAAAAAACCCTGAACGCTACACAAAACACCATAGCAGCACATAAACATATATTTCTCGACATACGACTCGATGGCAGACCCATACAAGCACTTCTCGACAGTGGAGCACAAGGCAATTACATCTCACCAAGGGTCGTAGCGAAACGACGGATACCTTGGCGGCAAAAGAAGGAACCATACCAGTTGCAGACCGTGGAAAGAGAGGCAGTTTCATACGGGAACGGCACCATCGAAACAGAGACCGTACACCTCTGGATGGAGAGCTATGGACGAAAGGAACAAATCACCTTAGACATTACGGAGATAGGGGACAAAAACGTGATACTAGGAATCCCCTGGCTCAGAAGGAGCAACCCCCGGATAGATTGGACAACCGGCCAAGTCCAATGGGAAGAGCCGTTAGCCTTTGAAGGAAAACCCAAGAAAAGGACTTCACGCAACGAGCGTAGGGCACAGGAACGAAACCAACAGAAGATTATGGCGCTATTAAAGAAAAGCGAGCCACGCCTGGAGCCAACATCGGAAGGATCGCGACTATCCATAAGCGAAGAACAATCGAACCTTACCACATTAATCGACAACATCCCGGCCGAATACCGGATATATGGACAACTATTCAGCCCCGAACTCGAAACAGGACTACCCGAGCATAGTCCGTTCGACCACGAGATACCATTGAAAGAAGGAACACAGCCCAAACTCCACAAAATATACGGTTTGAACCCAACACAAATGGAGGCATTAAATAAGTACCTCGCAGAGAACCTCAAGAAAGGTTACATCAGACCATTAACATCACCAGCAGGATACCCAATCCTCTTCGTACCAAAGAAGAACGGAAAATTACGACTATGCGTGGACTACAGACAATTAAACGACATTACCATAAAGAATTGCTACCCACTCCCACTAATAGGAGAACTCCGAAACATACTTTATCAAACACAGTGGTTTACAACATTAGACCTCAAAGGAGCATACAACTTGATCCGCATAAAGGAAGGCGAAAAGTGGAAAACAGCGTTTCGCACCCGACGAGGACATTATGAGTACCTAGTAATGCCCTTCGGTCTTACCAACGCCCCAGCAACCTTCCAAACCATGATTAACCACGTTCTCAGGGAATGCCTAGACATTTTCGTCGTTGTCTACCTGGACGACATCCTTGTCTTTTCCAAGACGTTGGAAAAATATAAGCAACACGTTCACACAGTCTTACAGAAGCTGCAAAACGCTAAGCTCTTAGTTGAGCCCGAGAAATGTCTCTTTCACAGCAAGCAAGTCAATTTCCTAGGATATACTATCGCTCCTGGAGAAATTAGGATGGAAAAATCGAAAATCCAAGCGGTAAAGGAATGGCCTCAACCACAGAACGTAAAAGACGTTCGGGCATTCCTCGGATTCGTGAACTTTTACAAAAGGTTCATCAAGGGATACGGCGCGATTGCCACCCCATTGACCAACATGACCAAAAAAGACCTAGAATTCCAGTGGACGGAACAGACACAACAGGCCTTTGAACAGCTACGAGACGCAGTAGCCAGAGAACCAATCCTCAAGATACCAGACCCAACGAAACCTTTCGAAGTCGAGACCGACGCATCGGACTATGCGATCGGAGGACAACTCAGTCAGCGAGACGAAGAAGGACGGTTGCATCCTTGCGCCTTTTTCTCACAAAAACTACATGGACCAGAACTCAACTACCAGATTCACGATAAAGAGCTTATGGCCATCATTCGAGCATTTGAAGAATGGAAACCACAGTTATCCGGAATTAAACACGAGGTGTTAGTTTATACGGACCACAAGAACCTGACCCACTTCACCACTAGCAAAATGTTAAACAAACGACAAATCAGATGGTCAGAATTCCTGTCAGAATTCCATTTTAGGATCATCTACCGAAAAGGAACAGAAAACGGCAGGGCCGACGCCCTCAGCCGAAGACCAGATTACGAGAATATAGTGCCAGAGGAAACACGGGTTATCCTCACCACAGACGGAAACGGAAACCTTTTACCAGCACACCGGAGCCTTATGACAACAAATACGGTAACCACACCAGAAGAAATACGGAAGATCCACGGAAACAAAGCCCACGGACACCAAGGAATTTCCAAGATATGGAAACGGCTAAAACAGCATTACAATTTCAAAGGAACACGACAAAAAGTACGAGAAGCCATTAAGGACTGCGAACTTTGTGCCAAAAGCAAGTCCGCAAGACATAGGCCTTACGGACTCCTACAACCCTTACCAGCCCCCAGCAAGGCATGGCAGACCATTACAATGGACTTCATCGTCAAATTACCTCCTTCGGAAGAACCACTCACTAAGACCAAGTACGACAGCATATTGGTTATAGTGGACAAGCTCACCAAATACGCCTATTTCCTACCATATAAAAAAAGCAGCAACGCCGAAGAAATCGCCTACACATTCCTACGAGTGATTGTCAGCAATTACGGACTTCCAGAAAGCATTATTACAGACAGAGACAAGCTCTTCACATCAAGATTTTGGAAATCCCTGATGGAACAGCTAGGAACAGACCACAAGCTATCCACAGCATTCCACCCACAGACGGACGGACAAACAAAGCGAGCCAACCAAACACTGGAACAATACCTAAGATGCTATGTAAACCACAAGTAAGACAATTGGGTACGGTTGTTACCCACAGCACAGTTCGCTTACAACAGCTCAGAAAACGAAAGTACCAAGACAACCCCGTTCTACGCCAATTATGGATTTAACCCTACAGCGTACGGAGAACCAAGAACCACGACTACGGCACCGCGAGCCGATAAACAAGCGAGCGAGTTACGACAATTACACAAAGAACTCCAGCAGGAACTAGAGTTCGTACGAGAAAGAATGATGAAATACGCCAATCAGCATCGGATGAAGGGACCATCCTTCAAGGAGGGAGATAACGTTTACCTTATTCGACGCAACATCAAAACACAACGACCTAATAGCAAACTCGATTTTAAGAAGCTTGGACCTTTTAAAATCAGCAAAAAAATCAGCGACACCAACTACAGACTGTCATTACCAGACACCATAAAAATTCACCCCATATTTCACGTATTACTACTGGAACCAGCACCACACGGCACCAGCACACAAGAAACGATCGAGATCGACGCAGAACAAACCTACGACGTTGAACGAATACTCGACCACAGACGAAACCACGGCAAAACAGAGTACCTTGTTAAATGGGAAAACTATGGGCATGAAGAAAACATTTGGGAACCCCTTAACCACCTCCAGGATTGCCAGGAACCGCTCCGCCAGTACTATCAGGAGTTGGATCTGCGAGCAAGTCAGCCAAGAAAAAGAGGACGACCTAAGAAAGCACCACTTACCATTCCCAGAAGTTAAGGGCCGACCAGGACTCGAAACCATACCACCAGACGAACCTATAAAGAAACGATCAGTATGCAACACAAAACAAAAACACCAGAAAAACGACGTACCAACGGAATGTTGCGCAAGAACATTCATCTCATCCAACAACGAAGGATTCAGAGGACCCATCGGGAAAGTCGAATCCCAGACAAAATTGGAATCCGGAAGAAGCGACTCCAAGGACACTTCAGGCAGGACCTCGGTTGATCGTCGACGCTCCTCCTGTTCCGCCTCCTCACGCTCCACCCGATCCAATTCCTCCAAGTCATCAATTCCGCGAGACACAGCTCGCATCATCTTTTCAAACCACATCCGCTTTTGTTTTCGAAGGCGCTCAATCTTCGCATCAATCTGACGACGCGCCTCCTCAGCGGCCTCCATTTCGGATTCCATCCGAGCATGTTGAAGGCCAATACTCCGGATTTTCGCGGAAGAAAAGCCCAGCACGTTATAACCAGGACGATTGAAACGCAAGCACTCCACACAGCGAGAAGAATCCTGGGGAGAGACCGAACATTTGGCCACCCCACGAGACTCACACGAGGAACAAGAAGGCATCTCCACCGTTGACGCCAGGAGAGAAGAGAGGAGGGCGGATCGGCGCTCTGTCGACGAACGACCAGATTTAGGTTTGGCTACACGACTAGACATGGCGCAAGAGAGTTAGCCAGGAAGGAAGGAAAACCAGAACAGGGATCAAGGGAGTACGGACTACTTAAAGGCCAAAGGGACTTGGCCAAAGGAGAGGAGACCTGATGTTACGACCAGACAGTTGGGCCGGTACCAGGGAGGCCAGATGGGGTCACACCCCTCCTGACGACACCCGCCCAGAAAAATCACCGACCGGCAGAACAAGGATTACGTAAGAAGAAATCACGTGACCTCACGTGACTGCCAAGAGAGTGATCTCAGTGATCTTTTGGGATCACAACAGATCAACAGAAGTGATCTCACTGATCCAGTGAGATCAAGGAGATCACATTCGGAACATAGTCTATATAAGGCACGCTCATTACCATGTAGATAGATTCGATTCTAGGATTGCTTAGCAGCAATCAAACTCTAGTTAACCTCAATATTTACTTGAGAACGATCATAACTTCACCCCCAGTCATTGAGAACCCCAGTTACCCAGTCAGACGCTCAGTTGCTTCAACCCACTGTACTTTACCCTAAGAACAGGTTACCCCGATACCTTGATCGTAACAAGGTGTTATAGATACTCAAATTATACCATTAAAAGAGGCTATTTGGTTTTATACACGTACCAATTCTTGCTAGTATTGGCTAACTTGGTTAGATGGTTACAAAGAGTTAAAGAACAAAAGGGAGATGACCACTTCAGGGCCATGCCCACTTGTGGGTCACCCGGTCTAGAGCTGAATGTGTCTCAAACCAGAGGTCGTACCAAAATCCATTGCTTCCCCGGTGCAGGAGGCAAGAAGGCTGAACTACACAACCCTTGCCAATATTTTCAGGAAAAGCCCTGCACACACTTGCAGCTCTTCAAATCCTACCACAGCCATCCCTCTCAAAGCCTGGCACCACATCGGCCCTCGACGAAATTGGCTCGAACGCTAGAAGTCAGGTTCGCCAGTTCCCACTCCTCAACGTACCGCACCGTGGCGTTGGTGTCCACGGGACCATACAACGCCCAACCCGAAAGCGGCTGCAGCGTGTAGTGCACCGACGTCCCGCCGAGGACCGGGTCCTCCTCCTGTCCCGCCCTCTGCAGCGCTCCAGCGTACCCACCCGGCGCCCCCGAGACAACCTTCTTCCCCAGCGTGCCCGCCATCAGCACGGCCTCGGTCTTGAGCCCGGGGCTGGGGTAGTCGTGCATGGTAAAGGGGACCTTGGCGTACCCGACGGGCAGCTGGCGCGGGTCGACCTCTGCGTACGTGACGTTGTCGAGCCTGAGGGCGCCGTTGCGCCGCGCAAAGCTGCGTCCCTTGTCGTCCCAGTAGTGGAAGCCCGTGATCCAGCCGGAGATGTAGTAAGGGGGCTGGCCGCACACGGTGCCCTGGCGGGCCGTCACGATGTCGTTCCAGAACCGGAGTGTGTCGGGCGAGTCTGGTGCGTCAAAGGTCGACACGAAGCGCGTCAGGATCGGACGCAGACGCGCTGCATACGTTTCTGGTTCTTCACCAAAGGCGGAGAGATGATCGAGCTTGGCGAGCAGGGCCTCCCAGTCGCTCTTGTCGCCCAGCAGAGTGACCGAGGGGAGGCCGCAGACGATGCCGCCTTCGAACTTGAAGTAGGCCTGGGTCAGGCCCATCATGAGCAAGCTGGCCGTCATGCGGTCCGAGTCGGTCGTGGTGGTGAAGTTGGGCATGATCCAATCCTGGAGCCAATCTGTCTTGACGCGCTTTTGGATCTCGTCCTGGAAGCGGATGATGACTGCCTCCCAGGTCCAGTCCTCAATGTAAATGACTTCCTTGCCTTGGTGGCTGACAAACAGATCCCGTAGCGATTCGGCGTGGGCGTTCATGAAAAAGTTCATCTGGGTCAGGATCGTGAACCAGACCTCCTCTGGGCGGACAACGAGGTGCAGATGCTCGCCCCATGCCTGGATGGCGCCTCGGACAAAACTGTCTGACGAGGAGCGCAGACCCTCTTCAGCCGAGAAGCTGGCACTGTCGTACGAGGAGAGGATGATGGAGCCGTTAAAGTTGACAAAGTCTCTCTCAGCACTCTGCAGGAAGAAGTCCTCGCAGGAAAGGATGGCATCGGAGCCAATGTATGGCTTGGGATCTCCACCGGGCAGAACGGTTATATGCCCTGTGACGACGCTCAAGCCGATCACGGAAAGGAGTGTTAGACTTTTAAGCGCTCGTGTGCATCCCATGATGTGAAATTAAGCATGCTATCTCATAGTGAGCCTGTCAACACCATGATGGCAATTCCTGAGCACAGGGGGCAATCGGCGGTATATTTATAGGCAACTTAATCATGTAAGTGGCTGCAACACCGACAAAATCCGCAGCTAGTTGAAGTCCTACAATCCATCCTGTAGATCTGTTTTGCCGGTTATACAGATTGCCATCAAGCGAGCCATGTGTCTCGGTGTACCAACGGGAGAAATTCTGGGCATGTAACGCCTGTTGCTGGAAGTACTCGCAATAAACCAAGCTGAAGTCGAAAGCGAGGCAAATGACCACTTGGACTGCTGCTATTTTAAGAACGGGCAGTTGGTTGCATTTTGCCTAAGAACTAAAGCGAATACAATATATAAACCTTACCTGCCTTCGGGCTGCCAAGGCTTCTAATCATTGCCGTCGCGTCTTGTCACGTTTTGATAGCCGGTAAGCTTGGATGCGTAACGCCGACGTTTGTCGATCCTTGCCTACCTAGTTATGGTCGGACAAGACTCGATGCCATGGATACACCACCACTGGAAGGATTCAGCCAGTAGCACAAGATGCGCACCCAACATTGGCATGCATCACGGCAGCCACGCGTGAATCCTATGTGCGCGAATGAGCATGGAAAATGCCGGCGTCCCAACAGTTGTGCGATTTGGTAGGCCTAGAAGGGTTTATGTCGATTCCAGACAACGCGACATGTCCTCCACTAGAATAGAATTTTCCCGAGTGTTGTCAGAAGTCTGCGATTGGCCATTGGCAGACATCTCAATACCATAGACATGTAGCATTTGTGGCAGCGTGTCGGGACTGTTTAGGTGCTCTTGAGCTCAGAAAGAGATGCGGCCATGTCAAGAAAAACTGCCGATGTACCTTAGTGCAAGCAAAATGAGCAGAAACGAGCCAGTTAGCTTTTTGGCAAGACGAAAAGAGAAAGTGGAGATGATGTGATGAAAATTCATGAATTGAAAAAGAGGGACGGAAAGTGGGTGCAAAAGAGGAATATTGGCAGTCGCGGTCGGCAAGTTGTACAAAGCCAAACGTGCTTGCTTGTCTTGATGCAAGATGAGCTTGAATGTTCTGCTCAAATTCCTCGGCGCTCTTGCGTCTCCGGCAATCAAGGGTTTGTCTAATAATTACAGGCTAGCACCTTTTGGGCGTTTATCGAGGAAATGTTTTGACGAGACCAACGTAACCATGCAAGGGTCTTGTTGCTCGATCAATCACGAAGCGGAGAAACCGAGATGGCCCACTCATCAAAACTGAAAACCTCGCCATGTCAACCGAACGAGATTTTTCTGCTTCAAGGATCACCCACAGCAGTGGGAATGAGATAGGGAAATGTCGGCCCCATCAGATCCATCCAACACACGCGGCTCGCAGCTGCAAAGCAAACGACATACCAAGGTCAAATCAGGGTGCCGCACATGCAAGTTAGTGATGCTGGACCCTTGGTCCAATCGACCCGTACCGCGCTAGCGACAAGGTGCACTGAACTAACGAATGCGCAACACCACCTACCCAACCCACCAACCGTAGAGTGCGGAGAGTCAAGTGTGACGAGGGTCGGCCCGCCTGCCAACGGTGCGTATCTACGCGTCGAGTATGCGAGGGCTACGGCATCTGGGGTGGCGGCAGTCAAGTCTACAGTCCTGCTGTTGCTGCTGCTGCTGCCGCCGCCGCCGTCAGCACCAATGCCAATGCTGTGACCTTGTCTCAGGCGGGCGAGGTTCGGAGGCAAACAGTCACCGAGTCCGAGTATCGCTACCTAGACTGGTTCAAGGAGCGGGCAAAGAGAAAACTCATGGGACCTTTTGACTGGAATTTCTGGGACAACCTCTTGATGCAGGCCACTGCCAGCGAGCCGGCTGTTTTGCACGCTGCATTGGCCATCAGCACTGCACACCAAGCAAGGTTCACAGCTGCCGCCGCTGCACTGGGCAATGCTAACCACATCCCGTCGATGGACACGCCCGACGGCCTGGAGCAGTTTACGCTGGAGCAGTACAACAAATCCATCAGGCATCTCAACCGACAACCAGTGTCTGGAAGCGGTAGCAAGCCAGCCGTACGCGTTACCATCATCACCTGCGCCGTCTTTGTTTGCCTCGAGAACCTCCGCGGCAACTATCGCACCGCATTCAAGCACCTGCAGAATGGCCTGCGTCTTTTGAACCAAATGCAGCCCTCGCGGCCGACAGGGCCAAGGCGCAAAAATTCCATGACCTTGGAAGTAGGACCGAAGCAGCATCGCGAGGTTATTGACGATTGGCTCGTCGATACGTTTGCCCGCCTCAACCTGCAGGCCACGATGCTTGGTGGGACGAGCAATCCCCACCAGGTGGTGCCCCGGACCCTGAGTCCACAGCTACCCACACACTCGTACGAATCAGTCGCCCATGCAAGACTGCACATTGATCGTCTGGTGAACAACATCATATGCCTGCAGGCCGAGCGGGACGGCCAGGGGGAGACCACTGCCAAGCAGCTTGCTGAACAGAAGCTCATCCTGGCCGAGCTGGAGATATGGCACAGAGCTTTTGTCACATATGAAAAGGACCACATTGGCGTCTACGACATCAAAGAACGCATCGCGGCCACTATACTGCATTCCTTTCATGCCATGGGAGTCATGATGGTGACGACGTGTCTGGGGCCCCAGAGCGAAATGAGTTATGACGCGCTCCTGAAGCACTTTATAACCATCATCAACGACTCGCGCGAGATGGTGAATGTTTGCTTTACTTATATCCCCAAGTACGCACATGGAGTGTCGCACGTGGATATTGGATGGATCGCGCCCCTGTACTACACGGCGATCAGATGCCGCATCCGGCGGATACGACACCAGGCCATCAAGCTTATGCGGGTAGCCGGCCATAGCGAGGGCTTCTGGGACGCAAGGATCGCCGCTGGCATCGCGAGCGACATAATAAAGGTCGAGGAGGGTAATTTCTTTGCGAATCCCCAGGAGGACCAAGACCTCAAGCAAATAGCTGCGGTGGACCCCTTGCCATCTGAACAAGACCTTTTAGACTTGCCAGTTCTGCCGGAAAACCGCAGGCTGCGCAATGTGAAGATTTCACTTCCCGACAGTCTTGACGAGAAGCTCAGAGCGAGCTGGGAAAGCAAGCTCCAGGATGGAGAATGGAAGCACATAAACAAGGAGTATAACCTGGCGGAGATCAATGACCACTATCAGTTTGTAAAGTCGGACTGAATTGGACATGCTGCAAACAGATGCATATCGCTCCCAAGATGCCTATTTATCCTCTAATTCTAATCATTTTCCCATGCTGATTTGAACCAAAAAAAGAAAGAAAAAAAGAAATAGAACGCTAAAAATGCAACCACCGAATCTACTGGCTCTCCTTCCAGAGATCGTAGCCAAAAGTGTCCTTCATGTCGACAAACCTCGTGGGCTTGCGACCATTTGCGACCTTCCACAGGTCCTGGTAGTCGGCTTCGGACAAGTCGGGCACTTCAATGTTTGACTTGATCCTCGAGGGGGTGGAGCTCTTGGGCAGCACGACGTAGCCCCTCTTGACGCCCCAGCCGAGCAGGGCCTGCGCGAGCGTCATGTTGCTGCGGTTGGCGACGGCGTTGAGGCCCGGGTCGTCGCGCACCCGCTCGCCGGTCGTGGGCACCTGGTCCTGCGAGCCCAGGGGCGAGTAGGCCGACGGCAGGACGTCGTTGTCGAGGCAGAAGCGCACGAGCTCCTCGTTGGGCAGGTAGGGGTGGATCTCGATCTGGTTGACGGCGGGCTTGACCTTTGCGACGGCAAAGAGCTTCTTGAGGCCGTCGATGGTCCAGTTGGAGACGCCGATGGCGCGCGCCTTCTTGGCCTCGTACAGCTCCTCCATGGCGCGCCACGTCGGCTCGGGGTTCTCGGTCAGCTCGTGGTTGATGACGTACTTGCCGTCCGGACCGAGCTTGACCTGGCGGTCCTCGGTGCGCTCGGCGGCGATGGGCCAGTGCACGAGGAACAGGTCGACGTAGTCGAGCCGGAGCGCCTTGAGCGAGTTGTCGAGCGACCACTTGACGTCCTCGGGCGCGTGCATGTGGTTCCAGACCTTTGTGCAGATGAAGAGGTCCTCGCGCTTCACCGACGGGTTCTCCTTGAGGAAGTCGGCGATGGCGTTGCCGATCTCGTCCTCGTTCTGGTAGAACCACGCGCAGTCGAGGTGGCGGTAGCCGGCCTCGAGCGCCGCCTTGGTTGCGGCGTACGTCTGCCCGGGCTGGCCCTCGGCCGCAAAGGTGCCGAATCCCACGGCGGGGATCTCGACGCCGTTGTTGAGCTTGAAGGTCTTGTTGGCTAATGTTGCCGGCATTGTGACGATGGTGATGTGTGTGTGTGTGTGTAAGTAAGTAAGATGATTTTTTTTTCTCTCCTACTACTGCGTCTCTGCTTTCTCTTCTGACTTGTTGGGCAGGATTAAGTGGATGGTGTAGTACAATGTGCACAAACAACTTGGTCTAAAATCAACAAAACTCAACCAAAACGACTGACACAAGGGCGCCGAGAGCAATCGACCCCGCTGTTGATATGCGTTCAACAAACCCAAAGGCCAGCTTTTGACGTCATTGAAGCATGGTCCTTTTCACTTGCTTGACACCCACACGGGGTACTGTCATAATCCTTCGAGTCGTCGCTGAGTAACAGAAATGCAGCATAAACCAACCACACCCCGGCTAAGCGAGCTCATTCATACTTTTTTCCCCCTACGTATCTTCCTTTACTCAGTTACGTATTGCATAGTACGCGGTTTGAGGTCAAAACGGACCTTGACACCAGAATACCGTCAATTCATTGGTGATGACATGTGAAGCTGACTCGGTATGGCTTCAGTGGCCAAGGCAAAAGTTGGGTGATCTGTGGATCCGAGATTGAGAAGCGGCTGAAAAAAAAAAGACAGAGGGAAAAAAAAAAGTTTTTAGGTCGTGGCAAAGCAAAAGAGTGGGTTCCTTGTTTATTTTATTTCACCTCATTATGAGCGATAAGCGAAGTGATGAGACGACATTTGCAGATTTTTCTCTCTGGCCGTCTGCCATGCAACACACCAAGGAAGAACCTTAACTGGATACGGAGCATCGGCCAAGATGGCCCTGGACGGGCTCCATCCAATGATGTCATGCGTTCCAACGTCGTACCTGGCCCTACCAGGCGAAAACCCGGCCTTGTCGGCGAGCCGGCCCACTTGGCGCGGCAGTTGGCCCCGGTTTTGCGGAGCCGCACGTCCGGGACCCTTTCGACATTTGACCGGAGAGGTGAGGGCCCTGATTAGACTTATACACTGTGCGGCAACTGTCCAAAGTCCAAGATAATGACTATCCTTATCTGCTGTTGTTAATGCTTTATCCAACCGGAGTCGGATTTTTATTGGGTCTACCACGTAGACTGTTTTATTTTTTTTCTGTTATCTTTCGCTGCTTGGCTGGTTTTCGTTTTCTACTAATCTTATGCAGGAGTACAGGCATCACTGCTGCAGTTGTGTCTCAATACGGACCCTGCAAGGTACTGGACAGCACAGTACCAAACAGTAAATGTTCTGAACCCTGAGATCTCCGAGGAAAGACCTTTTTTTTTAGGTTGGGATCCATGGTGACGTGGACTCGCACCTACATTTCTGCGGCTGGACCCGGAAGCGAAGCGGTTTCAGTTGAGGAATCATAGCAGGAACCCTCCTATGGACCCAATATTTTATATGGAAACCGAGCAGCCTTTTTTTTTTCTTTTTTTTATTGCTCGACACTGCCTACGCCAACAACTCGGTGTGAATCTACAATGACGTCGTGCTTTTTTCGACATGACGATAACTGAGTCGGTGAGGCCCGGTTTAGAACGGGCCTTTTCCGGACCATTATCGAAAACGGCGGGGATGGGCGAAAACGAACATGGCCAAGGGTGGAGCTGGGAAAAGAGATAGTAGGTACTAACGCGATACGTACCTCATGTATGACAACAACTTGGACCAACGGCTCAAACACTGACAGCCGGAGCTAGCAGGAAGGAGCACTGTCTGTCCCACGTCCTACGTAAGGGAACAGTAGCGATGTTGAAGATCATGGAGTTTAGACTGCGGAGAGTGAAACAACAGGACCCCAAAGAAAAAGGGTCCTTTCCAGAGTTGGGCCCCTCCTATTACGTGTTTAATGCTGGGGTCCATGGCGTGATCTGACTATCTGGCTTACATGTGAATTTGCACGGTGGTCCCTGACGTCAAAAATCGAGAGAGTATAAAGGTTGATATCGGACGCGGACAGAGTCTACTTTTTCCTTTCGTTCCTACCTAGATTGTCACTCATCCTACTCGAAAGCTTGTTACACCACTTTGTTCGTTCCTTTGTAACAGCTCACCTCAATTGCAACTGCAGCGTTTACAGCATCCAAGGAATTTCCAAGAACCAACAGCCAACAACAACAACAAAAAAAAACCACCCAACATGCCGGCCTTTGCAGATATCGACTTTGGTGTCGACCCCAACCCCACCGGACCTCCCTCCAAGACCAACGGCACCACCAACGGACACACCAACGGGCACAGCAACGGCACCAATGGACACACCAACGGCAACGGGGTCGCTCACGCCACAAACAGCACCGCCGCGCTCGAAGACGCGCTGTCTCCGCGCAGCATCCTCCCCATCCCCGGCCCTGACGGCAACGGGGAGGAGCCTTCAGACCCCATCGAGGTGCCGGCGACTCGGCCGTCGGTGTCGGACGCAGAAAAGTACATGCACAACCTGTCCATGTCGCCGTCGATGCGCGACCGCAGGGGCTCGCGCAACTCGTTTGGCACGTCGCTGCCCATCCCGCGCATCCACAGGCGCTCGCGTCTGTCGTCGGTGCACAGGCCGTCGGAGGAGGAGGGCTCCAAGAGCTCGCGGCCGGTGATGCCGGTGCTGCAGTCGTCGCGGCACATCATCCAGTCGCAGATCCAGGATGTGCAGGCGGCCAAGGTCAAAAAGGTCCGCAACATGGCCTTTGCCTTTGACATTGACGGCGTGCTGGTGCACGGCGACAGGCTGATCCCCGAGGGCAAGCGCGTGCTCGAGATTCTCAACGGCGACAACGAGCTGGGCATGAAGATCCCGCACATCTTCCTGACCAACGGCTCCGGCAAGCCCGAGCAGGCGCGCTGCGACCAGCTGACCAAGATCCTGGGCAGCAAGGTGGACACGGCGCAGTTCATCCAGTCGCACACGCCCATGTCGGCGCTGGCGGCCTACTACGGCACCGTGCTGGTGGTCGGAGGCGAGGGCACAAAGTGCCGCGACGTGGCCGAGCTCTACGGCTTCAAGGACGTCGTCGTGCCCAACGACATCGTCGCCTGGGACCCCACCATCGCCCCCTACCGCGTCTTCACCGACGAGGAGAGGAAGCACGCCCGCCCCAGGGACTTTAGCCAGACCAACATCGAGGCCATCCTCGTCTTCTCCGACTCGCGCGACTACGCCACCGACATGCAGATCATCATGGACCTGCTCAGGTCCAAGGACGGAAGGCTGCACACCATGTGCCGCGACGACCCCGTGTCCAACCGCATCCCCATCTACTTTTCCCAGGGCGACATGCTCTGCCCCACCGAGCACCCCATTCCCAGGATGAGCCAGGGTGCTTTCAGGATTGGTCTCGAGGCCATGTACAAGTCATTGGTGAGTTTTTTTTTTGTCATCAACAAAAGTCATGTCAAGTCTCGAGACTTGTCGAGTAATTTATAAGTGTCGTACAAGAACCCCCATTTTGCTAACCTGAAACCTCTCCCCAACCCCAACAGACCGGCGTCGACCTGGAGCGTACAGTCTACGGCAAGCCCGAGCTGGCCACCTACAAGTACGCCGACGAGGTCCTGACCTCCTGGATGGGCAACCTCTACGGCGAGGAGGAGGAGCGCCTGCCCGAGAACATCTACATGATCGGCGACAACCCGGCCTCGGACATTGTCGGCGGCAACATGTACGGCTGGAACACGTGCCTGGTGCGCACCGGTGTGTTCCAGGGCGGCGACAACGACGAGGAGAACCCCGCCAACTTTGGCGTCTTCAAGAACGTGCTCGAAGCCGTCTCCACCGCCCTCCGCAAGGAGCTGGGCGACGACTTTAAGCTCAACTTTGACGAGCACAGCATCAACCCCATCAAGGCCTGCCCTGACAGTGCTGCTGCCATTGAGTAAAAGGCTTTTTTTCGGGGGGTATTTTTCGCGACTGGTTTATACTTTTTTTTATACTTTTTACTTTTGTGGAAAAAGGCGTTCTTGGGACATTTGTTTTAGGGAGCTAGCTGTTTTGGGATTTCGAGCATTGCAAAGATTGATTGCATCATAAGAGATACAGTAAATCTGCTTGGATGAGCAGTCGTATCAAGAAAGCGAGTTTTGCATACTTTGTTCAAGATACAGGCCTACAGAGATATTAGTATCACGAATTGACGATCGAAAACCACACTGCTTTTGATACTTTGGATGTGTCGCTGTAAAACTTGTTTTGGTTCTGGTCTAGTTGTTGTCTAGTTCTAGCCAACGTTTGATCATCTCGCAGTACCACGTTGGCAAAGATCGAGTAATGATTAAACCAAAGAAAAAAAAAGCCTGGAAACTCAAAAAATCAAATCCAGCGTACTATTAAATACATGATACATACATACAGAGTTTGATGTTTTACACCGACAGGTAAGTAGGTACGGTCGTGGTAGGGGTTTCACCTTCAAGAGTCAGCCGTTGTCCCCCGTCATAACTTGGACCTGAACCCCTGCCCACCCTGCTCCTCCTCCTCCCTCAGCACCTCGGCCACGCACTCGCGTATCCTCGCCGCCAGCTCGACCGCCTCGTCCTCGTCCAGATCCGAGCGCTGGCCCCTCCCAAACATGGTGAAGCGGTCGCTCCACCGGCCCTGCTCGCGGATCTCGGGCCGCGGGATGATGTGGAAGTGCATGTGCGGCACCACCTGCGCCGCCGCCGCGCCATTGTTCTGCACCACGTTCCAGTCGCCCACCCCCGTCGCCCGCATCACGGCCTCGGACAGCACCCGCACAAAGAAGCCCAGCTCGCGCGCCTCCGCCGCCGTCACCGCCGTCAGCTTGCGCCGGTGCGCCCGCGGGCACAGCAGCACGTGCCCGCGCGACAGCGGCATGATGTCCAGGAACGCCACCAGCAGCGGCGTCGACAGCAGCACGAACGTGTCCGGGTCCGTCCGCGTCCTGGCCGGCGAGATGGACTCTGAGGTGCCTGGTGGTGGTGCTTGTGGGTCGTATGGTTGGTATTGGTTGGAGATGTTGCAGAATGGGCAGCGGCCGTCCTCCGGGACCGGGGGCTCGTCTTTGCCGGTGTTGCCCATTTTTTGACCTGAACTGTCTGGATTGAGCTGCCTGGATTGAGCTGTATTATGGACTTGATCCTTCTGGGGATAAATCGCAATAAATTCACAGACAGCTAGCTCTTAAATGTTGATTTGTACCACCTCGGAAAGCTTATACTGAAATCAAGTCAGAATATCTTGAGAGATCCGAGTCCTGATCCAGGAGAATATATTCTTGGAGCAGCCGTGAGTCTCAATATAACATAACCCAATGTGTTGTAAGCCTAATCCAAGGTCTGGCAGTTGGTTGATGGCCGCGTCTTGTGAGTGAGTTTCCAGGTTGACGATGCGGTGCAAACAAGCCGGACCGAGGCATTGGAAATGCAGGGTTAGGGTCCCGGCAAAAGCTTCCCTTGCTTCTCAAAGCTTCCATTCTTCCCTGCAGCTGCGATGATGTAAGCATCCTCCGGTCGCAGAAAGTTCTGCCATCTCACCGCCTAATTTTCCTGGCCTTGATCCCCCCCTCTCCCTCCATTCTGCCTTTGATTGCAAAACGCGCTCCGCAATCCAGTCATTTCCCAACACGCGCTTCTTCGTCTCTGTCGCAATCGCTATCATCAGCAAATTTTTACACACACACTCACACCGACCCAAAAAAAAGACAAAATGTCTCGCGAAGAGTACCAAATGCCCACCGGCGGCGCCAGCCAGACCCAAGGCGGTGCCAGCGGCGGCGCCGTGTCTGCCCCTCCCAGCCAGCCCATTCTCTACAGCTGCGGCGACTGCGGCTTCAAGTTTGAGATGAACCGCCGCGACCCTATCCGATGCACCGAGTGCGGATGCCGTGTCTTGTACAAGAACAGAACGAATCGGTGAGTTTTGACTGCCGTGGCCTACATGCCGCGGATGTTTTGGAGTGTCTTGGTAGACAGAAGCTGACCGAGTGTTGATTTGTAATTAGCATGATCGAGTTTGAAGCGCGATAACTGCTCAATCACCGACGATAGTCTCTTCCTTCCAGCGACTTTGTCGTGTTGTTCGATCTGGGACTACAACCACGGGGCGTAGTTGAGACTGTGAACGGCCGCAACTGATGGAACGGAATGTATGGTAGCGACTCAAGGTTGCATGCCCATGTTATGATAATGGATGGAGTTTGGAGTTGGAAATGGCAGAAGGACATGTGGAAAATATGGAAAGACAGCCGCTGTACCGCCAAGACAGCCCGTCTTTTCTTTGGAATCCAATTCTTTTGGTATCACAAATACGAAGTAATGACCCTGATTTAACGCCGCCTGATGCTAGTACATGCCCGATGCCCACCCCTTAACACCTCTTCCCCCACAAATCCCCTGCCGGTGCCGTTACTGCTGGTTTGCCTGAGACCGCAGGTAGTTGGCAAAGCTGGCGTCCTGGCTCATCGACGCATTTGCATCGTTCAGCGCCGCATCATATCTTGCCTTCAACCCCTCATCATCCATCTCGTCGTCATCGGCAACCGAGTCGTCCGAGTCTATAGCGTCAACCCTCCTCCCCAACGCAGCAATATCCGGGTTCTCATCCTCGGCGTCGTTGCTGCCGGAAGCACCAGTCCCATCCTTGTCGCCCGCAAACGACATGCCCTTCATCATCTTGTCGAGCTCCTGCTCCCGGATGAGCTTCTTTGCCTCGTCGCGCTCCTCCCGCCTCCGCTCCAACTCGGGCTGGTAGTCGCGGCGGAACTCCTCCGCCTTTTCAGCGACTGCTGTAAAGAAATCGTCCACGCCGTGGCCAGTCATGGAGCTGACGCCGACGACGCTAAGATGAGCGTAGAACTCGTCCAGCATCATGCTCATGCTGTTGAGCAGACTGCTCATGTAGCCGCTGCCGCCGGAGCCCGACTCGCCCTCGGCGGACCCAAAAGCATTGCGCTCCTCGTCCTCCCGCAGCGCGGCCTGAAAGGCGTCAAAGTCCGTCATCCACTCCTTGGCAAAGGACGCGTCCTGCACGTCCGTCTTGTTGAAGACGAGGATCATGGGCAGCTTGGTCTTGTACAGGATACTGCAGGCGTAGAGCATGTTGCTCATAAAGGTGCTGGTCGAGCGGGTGCGCGGCGTGTCGACCACGTACGCGATGACGGTCGGGAAGGACGATGCCAGCGACTCGAGCAGGATCGTGCCGCTGGCCGACCACACAAAGGCCTCGATCTGGCCGGGCGTGTCGACCAGGATGTGCTCGATGGGCTTGCGACCGGCGTTCTCGGGCGTGTCTCGGGCTGTGCGCTTCTCCAGCAGGTTCAATATCTGGTCGACCTTTGTTGCGAACAGGTTTAGAGATGTGAGGATGCCGCCGTTGGGGCCCAGGTTGTACTGCTTCATGACCTCCTTGTAGTTGACCGAGTCGCGAATATCGATGTTGCTGTCGAACGGGACGTTGAGCACGGCCGGGTCGAGGTTGATAACGTACGGAGGGTCCTTCTTGCCGTGGAGATGGGCGTTTATGCGCTGCATAAAGGTAGTCTTGCCGGAGCCTGTCGCGATACAAGTCCCGAGTTAGCTTTGCGCAAGCACAACTGTGAGCCACGGCGCAACTGACCTGCCATGCCGACGCAGACGACGGCCACAGGCTTGTCGGCATTGCTGCTAGTCGCAGAAGGTGCGGCCGGTTCTGAAGCCATTTCGATGTGCACTGCTTCTGGATTTGCCAAAAACTGTGATGCTATTTGTGATTGTGGTATTGATGAAAAGAAAGTTGCTGGGCGGGGAATGCGGCGAGAAATTTGGCCCCGCCATTGCTGGGTTGATGGCGCCAAGTCGGAGATTGACAGGGGTGTTTGAATTTCTGGAGAAAACTGACATCACACCCCTGCACAAATAAAACGAAGCTCTCCGACCACGCACCTTGGAAATATCACAGCCAGCCTCGATTATCGCGAATATATGATTTGAATCGCGATATCGGCTTGTATCAAACTGTGACAAGTTCGACCACCCAAAATGGACGGCCTGGACGACTTTGAGAAGCAATTGGCTGCAGACAAGGCCGAAAGAGAACACGAACAAGAAAGAGCCGAACGCAAGGAGAAACGTCGACATCACCATCGACGCGACAGGTCCTCAGATCGCACTGGCGACCGTGAGAGACATCGCGACCACGATCGCGACTCGGACAGGCATCGACACAAGCACAGGAGGCATGACTCTCGTGAGCGTGAGCGGGACCGCGACGAACATGGACACCGACACAAAAGATCCAGAAAGGACGAGGATGAGAACGACCGCGACAAGGACAGCTCCAGGCGGAGGCATAGGCATAGGAACGGCTCACCCAGTCGTAGAAATGGGCGTGAAGTGAATGAGTCTGGCGAACCGAGCTACATTCAAGCTCATGACCCCAAGGAGGACCTTCCTCTGCCAGACGAGGAGACACCATCCGCTGAAGCTGCAGCTCGGCCTGTCAGGGACTCTTGGATGACTGCCCCGTCTGCACTTGATGTCGACTATGTCCACCGATCACAGAAAGACAAGGGCCCGGCCAAGAAGGAACCTGAGCAACGCGTCATCTCGGAGAGGGAGCTCAACAGCGGTGTGCTAGCGGCAATGAACAGTGGCAAGGCCTTTGAAGACCTCCAAGTCCCGACGCAAACTGAAGTCAGCTACAAATTCGGTGACGAAGGCTCTCAGTGGCGCATGACCAAACTAAAAGGAGTCTACGACACTGCTAAGAGGACAGGACGGTCCGTGGATGAGATCGGAGCAGAGACCTTTGGAAGCATTCGCGAGTTCGACGATGCTCGGGAGGAAAGAATCGAGATGGACAGGCGCAGGACATATGGCAGTGGCTACAAGGGCAAGGAGGTTCCTACCGGGGAGCTGTACAAAGAGCGAAATATTGATGATAGTCGCCCAAGCGAAGTCCAAGACGATGCGGAGTCGCCGCCAGAGCAGGGAATCGTGGTAGACCACCCGCCTGCCGCCCGCATCGACCAAACAACCTTGAATAGGATGCGCGCAGCGATGATGAATGCAAAGCTTCGCCGGGCCCCCGATACCGAGAAGCTCGAGGCTGAGTACAACGCAGCCATGGCATCCTTCAGCTCGGGCGTGTCCAACGACCGCGCCGTGGTGCTGGACGCCTCGCACAGCCGTATGCTAGCCGCAGGTGGCCAGCGCGCCGAGACCAAGGCGCTCGACACCAAGCGTGGCCGCGAGCGCGGGACCCTGGTCGCCAACGACGACATGACGATCGACGACATGGTCCGGGAGGAGAAGCGCACCAGGGGCCAGGCAGGCGGTGATGGAATGAAGATGGCGGAGCGGATCGCGCGCGATGGCAAGTTCGACAATGACCTGGAGTACATGGAGGAGAATGCAGAGCGGCTGGCCAAGCGCACGCACAAGTCGGACGCGGCTCTCAAGGCCCTGGCCGTGGGCGAGTTCCAGCGCATGAACAAGATTCTCGACAGCTGTCCGCTGTGCCACCACGAAGACCGCGAGCCGCCGCGCAACCTCCCCATCGCCCCCGTCATATCGCTCGCTACACGCGTCTACATGACCCTGGCTCCGGGCCCAGAGCTCAACAACGGTGCGGAAGGCGGTGCCGTCTTGGTTCCCCTCAGCCATCGCCAGAACCTCCTCGAGTGCGACGATGACGAGTGGGAGGAGATGCGCAACTTTATGAAGTCCCTCACGCGTCTGTACCACGATCAAGGGCGCGAGGTGCTGTTTTACGAGAACGCGGCGGCGCCCAACCGCCGCGGGCACGCACACATGGTGGCCGTGCCGATCCCCTACGAACAGGGAGACACGGCACCCGCATTCTTCAAGGAGGCGATGCTGACTGTGGGCGAGGAATGGTCGCAGCATAAAAAGTACGTCGACACGGCAAAGAAGGCGCGCGAGGGGCTGGGGAAGCTCGCCTTTCGCCGGAGCATCGCCAAGGAGGCTCCCTACTTCCACGTCTGGTTTAACCTGGACGGCGGTCTGGGCCACGTCGTGGAGGACGAGTCCAGCTGGCCCAGGGGGGACCAGTTCGCACGGGAGATCATCGGCGGCATGCTGGATTCGGACATGGACCTCATCAAGAAACAGCCGAGGTGGTCGAGGTCGGATAGCCGAGCGGACGACTTCAAGAAGCGATGGAGGAAATTTGACTGGACCAGGGTTTTGACGGAAGGTCAGTAAGACATGTGGTTTTCTGAAATATTGAGCCTGGGAAACCTGGCTTTCTTTAGTAAAATAATACATTTTTTTCAATGCTGTGAAGACGCATTTTATTTTTTATTTTGCGTGCTGTTGGATTCACTTCAAATCAAGCAAACATTGTTACCCACGGGCCAAATCAACGCCAGGTCAAACCATGAACAGTCGTCGAATTACAGCACCACTCTACCTGCCTCTCCCTCGATCCCATGGGTAAACATGCCAAAGCTCACAAACACCACAGCCCGGGCTTCACTTGGACTCCTTGGCCACCTCAGCCTGCGGAGCCGCAAAGGTCGGCGGGCCCTTTGCGTACCTCTGGACGTAGCTCTTTGCGTTCTTGTCAAACTCTGGCCTGTTGGACTTGTACTCTTCGGCGATCCTAGCCTCGAGGGGGTCGTCCGGGTTGGGCTCGACCAGCAGGCTCCTGACGGCCTCGAGCACGCCGAGCAGCTTGCTGGCGGGCTTCCAGTTCTCCGGTTTGAGGGCCGAGATGCAAATGTTGCCGGCCGAGTCGTTGGTCACGTTTGGGTGGTAGATGCGCGTGGCGAACGTGATGATGGGCGCCTTGAAAGGATAGTCAGCCGGCAGCTTCACCACCAAGCCGTACTGCCCGCCTGCGTAGGCCGTGTCGGCGGGGCCGGCCAGCGTCACGTGCCACGTGAAGATGTCGGCGTCCGACGGCAGGCTGACTGTCATGCCCGGTGGAGGGTTGGTCATGCAGTCTGCAAGTTCCTGGGTTGGGTGTAAGGTGCGGTTAGTGGGATGAGAATATTAGAGTGAGTGTGGTAATTGTATTTGGGTTCGAGTGTCGTTTTCTGCTTGTAATGAGGTGAGTTTTCATACCTTTTGTACTCGTTTTTGTGATGCCATGATTGGAGTTTTGAAAAGAACTTTATTATTCTCAGACCAGACGTATACGTAAATGGAATATCTTTAATCGTTTTGATGATGTTGAAACTCTTCCGACAAGTGAAAGATTCTAGTTGTGTTAGGCGATGAATGGCGGCTCGAGAAAAAAAGTGTCCTTTTGCTGGTGACAATAATATAGTCTTCCAGGCAGTAGTGATTGTATTGACTCTAAAAGGTGTCGAGGTGCGTGGGTGTGTTTTGCTGCCAATTTTAATGAACCAACAAGATGAACGGTTCGTTTTCTCAGGATGAAAGGAACAGTGCGCGCCAACGTTCTGATTCACGGCTTCATGCACAAAAGTTGAAGTGAGTGTATGTTGAACAACGACTGATTGCCCGCACTGGTTGTCAAGCCCAAGACTGATACCCAATTGTGAGGGATAGGAAACAAAGATGAATGGTTGTAAAGGGTTCCAAACCAACAGGCATCAGTAACCAGCCACAAATCTTGGTAAATTATGAATGGCCTTTTCACTCCATATCTGCTTCTTGTCTAGGTCTAGGTTGGAAGTTTGGTACATCAACGCAAGAAGTTACTGTACCTCCATGGTCGGTAGATGCGGGGCAAAGTTGAAGAATGAACGAACGTCACAGTCACAGCTTCAACTTGCCCGCTAGGTGCAGGGTACCCCTGTTGCAACTTTGGCATCCAGAATTGTCCCCAGTGACGATCGCCGACCCTAACCCCTCCCCCTCATTCTGGAGCGTACCGAACAGGTCAACCTTGGGATTATCAGGGGCAGGCCTGGTCTTGAATCTGGAGTCTTTTGGGGCCAAACCTGAAGCCTCACAAACAAGGTACGTCTCAGCCTCGCTGTCAGGTTCTCATCAAGCTTTTTCTAAAGGATAATTGGCATAATAAGCAGAAATTGGATTCAATTGACCTTTGCGCAACAACAGACAAATACAAAACGACTATCTTTGGGGTTGAACACGGATCTAGAAGCTACCCTCGCACAACACAACCACCCCCCTCCCTATCTTACCCTCTCATCAAGCCGCATCCACATCTCATCCCAGTCTCCTCTTCCGCCATGAACGCCGTCAACGTCGACACGCCCGAGATCCGCGCGGCCTACGATGCCGTGCGGTCCGACAAGGACAGCACCAACTGGCTGCTGCTGACGCCGTCGGGCAAGGAGGCCGAGCTGACGACGGGCACCGAGGGCTGGGACGAGTTCGTGTCCAAGCTCGACGACGCCAAGGACCAGTACGGCTACGCGCGCGTCGAGTACGCAAACGACAGCGAGAGCACCCGCACCAAGTTCGTGCTCGTCATCTGGAACGGCAAGAACGTCGAGGGCAACATCGGCAAGCGCCGCTTCGGCATCATCAACCAAAAGAACGCCGTCATGCGCGTCATGAACCACTACAGCCTCGACATACAGACCGAGGACAAGAGCGATCTGAAGAAGGACGACGTCGTCAAGGAGTTGAGGAGGACCGGCGGCGCTGATTACAACGGTGGAAGGGGTTAGTCGCCCTGTGGACGGGAGGGACATTTGTGTGCGTTGCCGAGTTTGCGAGGAACTGAGGAGACATCAATTTGGCCCGCTCTGGAGAAAAAAAGGAAGAAAAAAAATTTCTTGGATCCGGGCTTCCATTTCGTGGCGTCAAATAGCCGGCGTTTAGAGGATGGGTTGGATATTTGTCATGTTATCCATAGTAGAAGCGCATCTTTCATTCATGACTTTGATTATTTCATTTGACCATGCGACTAACAGAGGACAGTGGACATGGGTAAAGTCTTCAGAAACTCCTTCACGCCAGACTTGATCTAGACTAACAACTCGACAGAAAGCCAAACCAGAACTCCCTAAACACCCTACGCTGTACCAAGCGAGTTAGGCGTCCTAATCCTCCGTTAAGATGCAATTATGCAGAGATGTGAAATACAACACTTATCGTTTCAGGGATGCCTGGGAAGCACCCTGCGTTTATTCGCCTTCTTGGGCTTCTTCTTCCTCTGCTTCGTCATCGTCCGCCATCTCCTGGTCCTCGTCTTCCGCTCCGCCTTCCTCTTCGATCTCCTCATCTCCGTCTCCTTCTTCATCCTCCTCGCCATCCTCTTCTTGCTCATCATCCTGCTCGTCCTCCTGCTCGTTATCCTCTTCCTCCAGGACCGCCTCCTCATCCTCCTCCTCCTCGTCGACACCGGATCCTTCGTCCGAGCTACCGATGGCCTCGCTGTCGCTAGTAGCTACCGGCCCAGCAGACTCCACGCTCCTACGCAGATTCGGGAACATGAGGCTGGCTGGCATGTTGTCCTCGTAATCGGGAGGCACGTCACTAAGGTCTGACTCGTCATCCGTGGAGTCTTGATTGCTGCCCCTGGGGCTGGAACCTTCGCTATCCGCGTCAGCCCCATCGTCGTTCTCGTTGTCGATCGCAGGCCCACGGCTGTCTTCGTCCTCGTCCGCTACCTCCGTCATCTCAATGTCTTCGTCTTCGGCATCGCCGCCGTTGCCGCCGCCCTCGGCCTCTCCGGGCGACATGCGACTGGTCTTGCCGCCGCCCACGGATCCGGCAGAGCTCATGCGGGACTTCCTGCCATTCTCGCCGTTGGCACCAGCGCGAGCTGATGAGGCGCCGGCGGCCGTCTTCGCCTGTGGCGGCTCCATGGCCCGGAGGACCGCCTGTTCAGCTTTGCGAAGGATATCTGGTCGACGTACACCCGCTGCTTTCCTCGGTCGTGACGACTGCTCGACAGCGGTCTTATCTGGCGCCTCCGATCCAGCCCTGCTGCTATTGGCTTTGGTATCCAGCGCGCTCAAGAAGCTGTTCAGTCCAGTCGGGCGCTCTTCGGCACTGGCAGCGGCAGCAGCTTCTTTCTGCTTTGCCCTGTCCTCGAGAATCTGGGCCGGCGGTGGCCCCGGTAGGTCGCTGCCGACCTCACTATAGATTAGACAGTAACAGTCACTGACAAGGTCGTCGATAGGTGTTGCCTTGGTAAGGTTTGCGTTTAGCTTCTTCAGCTCGATGGCTTCTTTCATCGCATCAAACGCCGAGTGCTCCTCCGCCTTGAGTTTGACAGCCCACTCTGTAATTCTTTCCGCTACGATTTCGAACTCGTCCAGGCTCACGTTCTTGAACGTCTCCTCTTCGGTCGTAGGAATCTGATACGCCTGGCGGATGAGACGCGTGTAAGCAAGCACGCAATAGTGCCACAGCTCGTTGAAGTGATAAAAGTCGGCTCCTTTCTTGCGGATCCGTCGGAGCAGCGCTTCGAGATTGACTCGGTCGTCCATAGCGACCAGCAGCCGTGTCATGAATCTCACATACTGTTCCGTATACACGTGATGGCGACCGGGCCTCTCGGCGTCGCACTTCCACACATTCATCACCATTGTCTTGGTGAACATGGACTCGCGCAATACCGAGAAGGCGGCTTTTGCTCCCATAAAAACCTCTTTGCCATCCGACTTTTCCCCATCGGAACCGTTTTCATCAGAGTCAAACAGGATGCGGGCGTGTCGGATGATCATCCGATGCTGCCAGTTCGACTTGTCCTTGTCACGCAGGTGGCAGAGGTACTTGATCACGTACTCTTCCCATTCTTCCTTATCATCCGAGTCGCCGTCTCCGATCAAGACATCCTCGCCTCTGCGGACAGCATACGGCTGCCGCTGGAGAACATCCGCGGCCTCCTGTGCGGTCATGTCACCCCGAGAAACGAGCTTGTATAGTACCACGAGGATTTTGTAATGGGGCTCGATGACAGGATCTTGACCATGTCTAGGTTTCGGAAGCCATGACACAACCTCGACGGCTTTTTCAAGCGCGGATATGAGAAGCTCCTTGCCAGGCTTGGTTCGTTTGGTACTCTCTGGCAGACGATCATCTGGAGTTGCATACATTTTCCAGAGACATTTTGAGTACATGTAAGCGCTCCTACGATTATGTTAGCTTCCCCAACATGCATACTATGGGTTCGTCATCACAAGGTGTACCTACTTCCAATCCTTTGGTCGTCTTGCCATCGCCTTTCTGAATAGGCTCGCCGCGTACTTCCAGACCTGGTAATCCGTCATCTCCATATGCAAGATCTTCTTGTAGGTGCCGTTTTCGCTTTCACCCGTGTCGATGAAAAATCTCTCCTGTTCGGAGTGCTTGAATGGCTCCATGCCGAAGGGCTCTCTGCTGGATGCATACATCCGCATTCCAAAATTGTAATACAGATCGTATAGCGCCTCGGAATCGTTGTCGGACAGCTCTCTCGACATTGAGTAGGAATGGGACAGCGCCAGGCTGTAACAGTGTATTGAGCTCCGCTGAAACTTGAGGAGCTCAGCCCTGTCTTTGTTGATCTTATCGGCCGTCCAGAGAACGGCCTCGTCTAGTTCATAGTCGTAACATTCGGCCAGTCTAAGCCACGCATCCCAACGGTCTGGCGTGAATTGAATCTGACTTCTCAAGGAGGCCTGACCAATACGCAGATCATCAGTCGCGCCTGGGGTCTGTCGCCTGTTGAGATCGACCTGCTTGAATTTGCTGAACGCGATCATGCCGAGCAGGAAGAACCAACCGTGCTCTGCAAGTGCTGCTTCTGATGTTGTAACTGTCACTGCATCTATGCTCACGGTGCCTTTCCAGGCCTGGTAAAGCCGCAGTGGGTGGATAGGCTTCTTGAGGTACTCGGTAAAGTTGCGCAGGTTGTGAATCATCTGAGGCGTGGACTTGGTTTGTCCGATAGCCTGCGACATATGCTCAATGGTAGTCTTGAGCTCCGACTTGAGAAGATCCTTCATCGACATGCGATCGGCCAGAATGGTGATCTTTTCTACCAATGCAATTGCGTTCCGCTTTTCGAGCTTTTCCGGAGGACAGCCGTGGTCTTCGACCTCTACTCCCAGTTTCAGTCCGTGGAGATCGTAGAGTACCTGTCCCAGATCCCTTTCCCAATCCTCGGCCTCTGTCTGCCTAAGAAGCTCAACACGCATCATTTTGGGGAAGATGCGATTGGATGCTTTACACATCTTGCGGAGCCCAAGGACCTGGTGGATAGCGGCAAGGAGCTGAGACAAATGGCTGCTTGGTTTGGTAAACAGCTCCTTGTTCGATCCGATGCCAACCTTCAAGACACAGTATTGCAGACACCAAGTTCGGGCCTGGAAGTTGTGCAAAAGATCCAGCAACGATTTCCTAAAGCTGCTGCCGACATTGCTGTTTTGTTTTAGCCCGATGCTGACTTCGTCCTCGTAAATGGCGCATACGTGCAGTATGCAGCTCAATTTTGCGAGTGCTGCTGCCGTTGCTCCCAAATGGTTGTCGTCGATGATATCAAATGAGGTATTATCGTTGAGAGCGAGGTGCAACGCGTGTATCAACAGGTCATCCAGATTTCTGAGCATGTGAATCAGTATACTGGTGCGAGTCTCGGCCGAGGCAGTGAGATAAGATTCGCGCTCAAAGTCGTCCACAATCATCTCAATACTGCGAAGAAGGCAGGAGAACTGCATGGTGTTATACTTGATGGCACGGTACGCATCACCCAGCCTTTTCCACAGGAATAATCTGAGGTCTGTGCTGCTTCCCCTAACAAACTTCCAGAGATCCTGAAGTGTCTGAGTTGCGCATTCTTTGACGGAAACTCCGGTGGGCTCGCCAGACTCCCCATCCTGTGCCATTCCATTGATGGGGGTGTCAGGATCTGTGACCACTGCGACACTGTCAGGATTGAGGACCGGTTCCAGAGAACTGATGACTGCGACTGGATCACCCATATCCTCCTTGAACAATCCCAAGAAAAAGTCCATGGTAGTGAGTTTACTGATCTCTCTATCCACAGCCTTGACTGAGACCTCGGGCATGACCACATTGTTGGGGAGGAATATTTCCGCCGTTCCAGCCTGCTCGACCACTTCTCGGAGCGACCGCCAAGAATCCAGGACATGGTCTGGCGAGACCGTGTCGGACAGTGTTGTGGCAAAAACGACCGCCCAGCAGAACCGAAGTGTTAGTTCCTCTGAAGGCTGCGCCTTGCCTGAATCAAATAGTTGCGACCGCAAAAATAACCACCGCATCAATCGGGTCCTCGATTCTTTGCGTTGTTCAGCGTCAACCAAGCTGTTAGGGTTAGTGACGCGCTCGTATATGTCGAGATGCAGTTCGAATAGCATTTGGGCAAGGGCCTCCATCGTCGGCTGATTTTCGACCACGCTAGGATTTGAGTCCTGGTGGTTTTGGGATTCATACTGTAGGCGCTGGTATATACCATCATCAAGCCGGGTTATGACATGCACAACAGCTCGCTTTCGTTCTTCAGACCACCTCGAGGCGGTGTAGCTGTGGCATAGAGCCGATAACCATCGAAACGCACAGTCCTCAAGGGTGAACCAGCCACCGTTGATCCTGGCAATGAAAGCCTTGAGTCCTGCTGTTTCGTTGGCTGGTGGTTTCTCTGATGCGGGTGACGTGCCAGGTTTGGTATGTTCCAAGAAGGCATTCAGACCCAGTGTTGGCGCAGGTTCTTTGTTCAGAAGAACTTTGGATTGCTCCATAGTGAAAGTGCTTATGGTTGCTGCGAGATCCTGTGCTACCTGAGAGGATAGCTTGCTGAGTCGGTCCTCTGATGAGCAGGATTCCAGGATCTCAGAGATCTTTTTCGAGGCATCTGGGTCATTTATCCCCAAGGTTTTCGTTGTCTCTTGGATGAGCTGAAACAGTTCATGGTCTGCAGTTTGATATGGCCGCAGCTGGTTCGCAATGATTGTGCTTGGATCAACCACTTCCTCAACTGCTGTATCGCGTCGCCTAGCACGTTTGGGTCGCTTTGAATCCACAGCTTCTTCATCCCCGCCATCAGCCAGGCCTGCTTCCGACTGTGAGCGTTTCCTAAAGCCCAAAGAAGCAGTGCTATCCTTGCGTCCCTCTCCTGGTGAAGTGGTGTCCGCAGCTGGTTTGGTAGCAGGAGTGCTATCAGTATTAGCGGCTGTCTGTTGTGTGTCACTGGTGGCAGCAGCGGGTTTTTCAGATCCCGCAGAGCCAGATCTTGACTCTTCGAGAACTTGAGCTTCAATCTGGGCCTGCAACTCGCTGTCTACGTCCATGACAACGTCCTGCTCATCTTCTAATACCTCTGGCACCTCAATAAAGACACCTCTTCCAGAGGCGCCGTGGTTGAGAAACGCGGCAATTATAGCCAGTCCGACGTTTGTCCAGTCGGCTACCTGGGCTACCAGGATCAGTCTAGATAACGATTCCTCGTCTTTGGTAGACTTTGGTATGGCGATTTCCTTGATTGGGTTAGGAAGGAATGGCAGAGGGTCCAGAAAGCGCTTCAGAAAGTCTGGCACTTCGTACTTCACAAATGGCCCCATCGCAGGATGTGACAGTGCCATGTCGTCTCCAAGGACCTGCAATTGATTCTTCAATTGTTCACCGGCATAGCCTTCCGCCAGAGACGGGGGTTCTACGTCGCCAACAGCAGGATCATCATCAAGCTCGATAGCGGCCTCTAAGCAGTATCGACTGACCCGGGCACTTTTCAGAAAGGCGGAGACGCGGGCAGCCCTCCTCCATAGCTCTGCATCCGATGGGTCGCGGTCCAGAGCGGCCTCGAAGTCGCTCAAGACACCAAGAGCTTCAGTCTGTGTTTCGTCTTGGTCAAAAATGTTCGGTCTGCCTTCTCGGCTCGCAACCCTAGCCTCATGTCGGATCCGATCGAGTCGAAAGTGACCATGGTTCTTGTATGCTAAATAGTAGACTTGAGGCAGGCTTGTGGCGGAAGGGTCGCCATCGGGATTTGCAACGTCGAGAGCTGCAGAGAATGCGGTTTCTTGGGACAAGAAGGGCGTTTGTGGGCGCTGTGCACGCTCATACTCGGTGATCGCTTCGGGTAGCTTGAATATTGCGGATTCAAAAAGCTGGTCATACGCCTTGGAGGCATCGTCGTAGGACTTTGGGCCTTGTGCATGTAGCTTCAATGCATTCTGGTATAGTTTCAAGGCTTCGTCGACCTGTATTTGTCTAGTATCTTCGATATCCTCATCTAAGTTTTCCTCCGGTTCGACATTGATGGCAGCGAACGAGGGCTGCAAGTGGAGCGAGGGTTAGTACTGGGCTAGCCGTCTGTTTCCAATGCGGAGGCAAATTGAGGGAAGATTGTTGTTACCATTGTGGCGACTTGGCGGCATCAGCCTAGCCATTGCCCTTTAGGAATTCTGCTTTCCAATTGGGATTATATGATTGTGTGTATTCAAGCTCAAAGGTACCTCTGATGCAGTTTGCAGGTTGTGAATAATTACAACAAATGAACAAGTCGCGATCGACGCGCCGCACGCTACCAAGGGTACCACACTACGTAAAGTGCTTGGCGACCGTTTCTCCAACCTGAACTTCTTTTACTGTAGATAACACTGTGCTAGAGTGGTCGTATACGAGGATCACCAGCCAAACTGCTGCGGGGACTACCTAGACAGGTACCGGGCCAAGGATCAAGCAACGTGGGAACTGGGAAGGTACGCGCAGATTGATGGTCTGTGCACATGCTAAGCTGGTCTTTGAGCTCGATTGATTGATGGACCGGCGGGCGCTTCCAACTTGTGCTAATCTTTCAAGCCCGTGAATTAAATCCCACCAACATCAGTCGACTGCCAGCAGCTGCGGGACTGCATCGGGCGCCAATCGCAGCTAGACACCTTGTCCTTCTCCAAGCTTGAAATCAAAACAACAAGGCGCTATCCGCCCTTCCAACCACGATTTCGCGAAGCAACAAACCCTCTCCCTTTTCGCAAGCTCGAGTCTTGCGACTTGATAACTGAATTTCGTGATGGTTGCGCCGGCTGTACCCGAGTTCGTATCCGCCCGTATTTCCTTGCAGCTCAACCACGGAAGGATTTCTAACCGGCCCATAACATCAGAATCACCGAGGAGATCCTCCACGAGGCCATTGATGCCCGCACAGATCAGTTGATCGCCTTGCGCGAGCTGGGCCCTCCAGACCTTGTCCACCTCACAAAACAACAGACACGGAGCCCTGGAAAGCAGGTACGGAAGAAGGGTTTCTTGCTCTCTCTCTCTCTGGCTCTGTCGAAAATGTCTGACACTCGTCTACAATACTCTAGATTGGCGTCTACCACCATGTCACAGGTGTCGACGCGTCATCCTCGGCGAGCTTGGCGGCATATATCAACACACTCACCTACAAAGACCATGGCCAGGCTGCAACAACCAAGATAGTCCAGGGAGTGTACTGGTACGGGCGCCGTCACTCTCGTCATGCCAACGACTGTTTGAAGAAGAGAAAGGGGCTGACTGGTATATTCGTTAAACAGTTGCTACAATGCGCTATCTCGCATTGATATGCGAGTACACGTCACTATCCCGGGTTCGGTCGAAAGCTATGGTGTTGATGAGAGGGGAGAGAAGCGGAAGGCTACCGACGAGCTATGGCTGGAGACGTACCTCTGCAGCGTTCTGCGCGCCTACTCATACGCGGACGACGGCAGTGGAGAGACCATCAGGAAGATAATGGGCGTTCGCAGATTCAATCCCGTCACCAGCACGGAAACTGAGCATCGATTCCTCAGCGCTGCCGAGCAACTATTCTTCAGAGGTGAGAAAGACCAGACCTCAGGGTGCGTTCTGGTGTGCAATATGCAATACGTTACTGACGCAACCTTCAGGTTGGCAACTTGGGTCGGACTCGACTGTCCAAGTTCCCAACGTTGTCTCTAATCACTTGGCAAGTGGTCTCCTGAGATATTTCCAGACGACTGGAAGGTTCGTCTCAGGTATCAACCTTTTCGAGAAGTTGAGGTCACAAAATGTTGAGGTTGCGTCATTGCTCTCCAAGGTGCTTTTCTTGGGCAACGAGGAGGTGAAGGGTGTGCGCGTGCTGCATCAAGCCTTGCAGGAAATTCCTATGGACTATGTTATGCTTGACGCTCAGGCAGAATTCTTGCTGAAGAAGGCCAAGACCGCCACTACCCCTGAGCAGAAGGAGGAGAGGTTACGAATGGCACTGGCTTGTGCCGATAGGAGTACGATTGCGGCACCGAGCGAGTTTGGCACGTGGGCCCGGCTGGCCGAGGTATACGTTGCGATGGAGGACTGGGAAAACGCCCTGACAATCCTCAACTCATGCCCAATGTTCACCTACCAGGACAAGGACGCACCTCTGATGCCGGAGCCCAAGGACGTTTATTTGCCCACCTTGGTCGAGACACGATTGGACGAGATCGACAGCGAGCCAGAGGGTAGGTACAATGAGCAGGTCGCTGAGCCACTTCTTAACTTGCGGGCAGCCGGTTACAGGGGTACTTTCAAGCACGCCTACAAGATTCTGACCGAGATGACTTCAAAGATTGGATGGGATCAGTTGCTCAAGACCAGGAGTATTGTGTTCGTAATGGAAGATGAATACCATATGGAGAGGACAGAAGTGAGGGACTCGACTCAGGAACGTAGCGCGAGCACCGACGGTCTTCGGGGATCTTCTCCGAACAACACCAATACCGCTGCTGCTCAGGACGGTGAGTCTGACACAGACTCTCACATTGAGACAGGGCCCGCGGAAAAGGCCGACTCGGCGGCGCCGAACGGGCAGGGCCTGGAAAAGCCGCTGACCACTGCTGATCCTTCCGAGGTGAAAGAGGATCAGGAGAATGTAAGTCTATGTCCATTTTTCGGGTCTGTTCCTTGGTCGTGCAACATAAATTCGTGTGCTGACTACTAGAAAAGGGCATCGTACCGAGCGATCATTCCAAACTGAACAACAAGCGTCTTTGTGAACGCTGGCTAGACAGCTTGTTCATGGTACTTTACGAGGACCTTCGGCAATATACAATTTGGCGCACACAAATGGCGCAACTCAAGCTGCAATCTTTGCAGTACAAAAAGTCAGCCGAGGAATGGGAGATACTGGGAGCGCTGGCCGAGCGCCTTCACCACACAGATGAGGCTGTCGAGGCGTACCGGGCCTGTCTGAGCCAACGATTTAGCCCCAAGGCTCTCACAGGCATACTACGAGCCTATGAACGGAAGCCAAACAGCACCCGCGACACAGTGGCCGCGGTGATTAGGCTTGTCACCTGGCAATACCGTTGGTACTCGGAGTTCTCTCCCGAGCTACTCAACACTATCCGGTCACTCATCGAGGATGAGGGCGCCGTCAAGGTCCGCAGCATTATCCAGGCTACGAGCCTGCCGCAGAACGTGCTTGACCTAACGCACCACTACGCCGCCCTTTGTGCAACATTCCGCAGCAGCGGAACGGAAGGCTAGCCGTAGGGTTATCTTGTGTATTTATGACTTTACTGGTCCACAGTCAGCTTTCTCAGAGGTGTGAAAAAAAAAGAAAATGCGCATTTACGTTTTGTGGGCGGCTTTTTCCCGCATTAAATAAACATTTCGGGTTCTTTTCACAGGGCTAGCGGTCACGGGAGGCTTTTTGACAGATGAAGGCAATGATTTATACTACAGATTCGGCAGAACTCGGTGAACTCCTTGGTCTTGCTCTAGACGGATAACCAATACATTTTACGCAACGGGCTCCATTGTTATATGCTCTATCTTATACACATTATTGACACCTGCCATGGCTTGCTTCAAATAGGGCCGAACCCATTGTCTGCAACATCCGCAAATTTGAACCAGTGAGCCCAGGCGAATACTACGCTCATCACACCGCCTAGGACCAGAAGCCCTCCTTGGCCTGTCCGGCTCCCTCGCGAATCCCTCGACCCCGACAAGCAACGTCTACCACTCCCATCTGCGGCGGAATCAGCATCACCAGTCGGGTTCTTCGACCTTGGCATGTGGCGCTGCATGCAAGGCTCCATATAGCATTTGCTTGAGCTCGGGGTATTTAGTAGGTAGTAGTAGTAGTATTATTTAACGCCGGGCTCGGCCCGGCTCATTAGCCGGCCGTTAGCAACCTCCCGAGGGGTATCTCGGCGCGCTTTCTATTTTCTCTATTTACACAGCGGAAAACAAGGGCATAGAAGCGAATCGAGCCTGACCGGGTTCGTGCCCGGTCCTGCTTACAGGTTTGTTCACTGACGCGACCCCGTGCCTTCAGGCGCACGGAGGATTCGTCTGACGGCAGTTGACGGCTCTTCATCGAGAGGGGCCTGTGTCCAAACAGCGGAGCTGTCGGTCGTTTGTAGCCATGGAGACGAAGTTCCCAACAAGTGTGGGCTCGACGGCACAGGCGGGTGGTTGTTGTCGATAGCCAGCCGGGTTATCCTTGCCACGGGTAAGCGGGGAGGAGGTGGAGGGAGCAGGATTCGAACCTACGTTACTCAAGTAACAGCCATGGCGCTTAACCACTGCGCCATTCCCCCCTTGAGCTCGGGGTCTCTTTCCAGCTGAAGAGAATCCATGTTTCCAGTCCAACGCGCTTGATCGCCCTTGATTGTCCAATACCCATTAAATCTCTTCCAAGCTAAATTAGTAGATTCTGCCAAAGTCGTTGCTGAATAGCCGAAGGGTGGTTTGTTCCTTTGGTTCTCTGCAGCTTGCCCCACTCCATTATGGCGTTTCCAAGCCTTTATAATTTTGTCATCGTCAATGGTGAGTGTGTAAACGTAGGTGGGTTTACGGGGATGTTTCTTTTTAATCTCCTGGATAATATCGGTGTCGAGTGCCGCCGTAACAATTTGCTGGTTGGTCACCGTCTTGGCAAGCTTCGGGGTCAAACCACCGGCTTTTATGATGAGTTGGGGGTCAAGATCGAGTTCAATTGGGATAATAGCAGATTTAACAGCCGGGGGCTGAACAACACCGGCTTGAACATTGCCCAAAAGAGAGAGAAGAAGAAGAGAGCCGGAAATAAAAGAACTGCGGAACATGTTGAAAAAAGTGTAGCTTTGAAACTTGAGTAAAAGTTGGAAAACGCAAAGCGAATGTAGGTATTATTTTAAGCAAAAGAGACCTTAAGGAAAGTGGAAAATATAGTGAAATGAAATCAAAGAGTGGACGAGATGGGTGTTGGATAAGAAAATCAAGATACAAGTAGAGAGTAAGCAGCTCGCTGAATTTATAAAAATTCCTTATTACTTTGAAGCTAAAATACACATTTTAATCAAGGATAAGATGCTAGTGTGGAGATCATTGTATTTTGAGAATAGCTTTGACAACTAGGATATGTCATGATGAAAAGCTGCTGCCAATACGAGCAGTAAATAAATTTGCCTAAGTAGGTACGTAAGGTAGGTATTTTGAATATGCCTTCCATGGTGTTCTATTTTTGGTGTAATGAAAATCCATACTACGTACAGAGCCGCTGTGTACGACTTGGTCGGCAGAATAATAATACCAGCCAGCACCACCCTGGCCCCAGGGTCCTAGCACACTCGTGACTTTTTTTTATTCCCACTGTAGACCCCAGAAAAGCTCAAGCTGCAGTGTTTAAATCTAAATCTACATTATATGGCTAAATGGAGAACAGACCACGCCTTTTTTTAAAAAAAAAAAAAAAAAATCGGTCATTCCGCAAACCAAGCCTGAACGTCCAGATGAACAGGGTTCCTACAATTACACGCATGCAAGGTTGGCGGCACTCGGATGAAAATAACACAAAAGAACATCAATAAGTCAAAGGGAGTAGTGTTTGGACGAGCATGTTTTTTTTTTGTTAGTGAACGAGCTATTTTCTCGAAGTTTCCTTTGGTCTAAACCACACGTAAGAAGAGCAAAAAAAAAGATGCGTCAACTTATAAATTCTCAGGAGCAGACATTTTAGGGTTATCCCGACCACGGCCAGCCTCAAAACAGAGCACCGGAGTGGCCGGGCGTCTCTGCTAGTACAGTACATAAACTCTAAGTTTTTATTTGTATGTTTATGCTAGCCACAGGGAACTTTTATGTCGAAATCCATCACATGAGTAGGCTTAGTTGGTCTTGCTGGAAATATATTCAGTTGGTTTGTCATGGATGAAAACTAGTCTCGGTCTAGGTCTAGTCTACAAAACGGTTAGCTGGTATTATTTTTTACAATGCTTTCGTGAATTCCGCCCCGCGATATCCATGAGGGGAGAAAGAGAGAGAGAAAAAGAAAAAGAGAAAGAGTAATGCAGCAACAGGGTTAATCATTATGCCCTGTGTTGAAAGACAAGGGGGTATGTACTTGGAACATTATCTTTCCCTTCTCCAAATTAAAACTATGTACTAGTTGCCCACCCGTTGTCTAAACCCGGAAAATGAGAAAACAAGAAAGGAACGCAGCCCACCATCTTGATAGGGAACAACAGGGGAAAGGAAGGCAAAATGCTTGGCATCGCCAAGCTTATGACGCTGGAATTATATACAAGACTTGGACAAGAAACTGTGGTATTGAAATCGCACATTGGCAAACTTTCAACAGTGATAATCGTTTTCTTTGCAATGACGGTATCGAAAGGCTAAATTGTTAATAACACAAAGAAAGCCAGTCGTCAAGTATCCAGAGACATGGTCGTTTCGCGAGGCAAACACAAGGAGGCCCGAGCGCAATGTCAACCTTTTTTTTTGTTTTTTCTTTTTTTTGTCCCTTATGGGGTTTGCTTGACTTGTTCGTGATCGACAATTCCCCGGAGATTAGGGCCGTGGCCGACTACCTTTAGGCTGTATGCACGGCTCCCGTTGAGGACACGCCATGTCGCACGCGGCTTGTCCTCGCATATGACAGCCTATTCGACGTACCCATCAAGCCATACTCGGGTCGCAGGCATCAGGGATAGAATATTATTCCGGCGATCTGCTGCGGGAGCTGCCATATCTCGGCATGCCGGCTTGATCCTTATGGTAACAGCGAAGACCTTTAAGATTCGTGGCGCTGACTCGAATAGCCTGGCTGTTGCGGTCGCACACCCAGTTGCGAGGCCAGCACGTGATATCATCTCATATCTGTTCAGATGCAGTCGCGCACTCGGGGTCTGACGGTCGGACCCCGAGGGGGACTAAAGATGGTTTCATCTGAGTGTCGAGCAATCTTCTCATGGAGGGAGTGGTCGTCGTTGGATGCGTCCGAACTCGCCATCGTAGGGACAAAAAGTACGGCCTGATGAAAAAGAAAACTGCGATTGGCATGTGATGAGACGAGCCATGCGTTGAGGTGGTGGGGGACATCTGATCAGGTAAGTCATGTAGGGGAGGGTGTTGACGCAGTGGGGATCTGCAAAGGTTCCCTGTACAACGTCCTGGGTGTGGTAGTAGCTGATTCGCCATCCGAGGAGGCAGATATGACGATTGCCGGGGAAGACACCTGAAGCCCGTCGGAGCTGGTAAAGTTCTGCGCAGGGACCTCCAGTGTCGCCCGCCGCCGAACCGGAGCCCTCCCTCTGGCCATTGCAGGAGCCGGCGCTGATATGGTCAAGGAAAGCTGCGGCATGTCGGATGCGTTTGACCTCCGATCCTGCAAGGTGCTGCTCCTCGGTGGAATCCTTGGAAGAGGGCCAGGACTGGCAGATCTCGTACGACTAAATGCTGAAGGCTGCGGAGATGCGGTCCTGCTTCCGGCGACGCTGTGTGTCCGTGATGGTATGACGTTGCCGTTTGCGTCCCGCCAGATGTTGTAGACCTTTTGGATCTCTTGGATCCTCGGGTCCCTTAGACGCTCCCCAGGAGCCTCAGGAAAGTCGCCAGCGGGGCCTGCCCGGAATGAAGCGTCGTCCAAGTCGGATGCGGGTGTGCTGATGGCTTTGCCAATCTTGTTGATGTATTTGGCAATCTTCATTCGACTGTTCTGCCTTGTAAGGATCGGAGAGCATGAATTGTTGCTACCTTCGCCGGCAGTGTCAAACGTCCGCAAAGGTTCTGTGGGGCCGGCAGACCAAGGGTGGTGGTTATGTGAGTCGATCGGAGATGACCATTGACCGTGGTGCTGTGTACAGCTGCAACATCCTGTGCCAGGTGAATTTCCAGTCTGCCTGGCCTCTTCCTCCATCTCTGCCGCCGTGGCATCCTTCTCTATCAGGAGGTACAGAGACCCCAGTGCTGCCAGTCCAGCCGTGACTATGGGTGCCCACTGCCCAACGCTGGCTATTGGTTCAGTGCCATGAACGATGTGCGGGTCCCAGAGGTTCAGCTCTCCAATGATCAAGATGGCGGCGACTGCGGCGGCGAAGAGGGGAATTTCAATGAACCTCAAAAGATGTCTGACATTGTTGTTGACGCTGTTCATGGTCCTAAAAGTGGCGCCGTGGAATCCATCGATGGGCTCGTCAAAGCCAGGATCCTGCTTGGCGTCGCGCCAGCCACCCATACGGGATCTTCTCCAATTGAACTCGCGTATTTTGTTCATCAAAGATGCCAGCGATAGAATGGCCGGGATGCAGCAAGCTGCGGCGGTCAGGGTAGCCGTGCCAAAGTTGAATTTGACAGGCGCCGGTATTATGTAAATCTCGGCCGTTGCGTCCTTTCTCATGGGAGAAAAGGGGCCATGTTCCTCTGAGCAGGTGATTCCACACAGATTCCCCACAGAATAAGGGAAATCTTCTGGGTTGTATGTGGTGAAGTTTCCCCAGTTGCTCTCATCGCAGTGGATGGCATTGCTGCGGTAAAACTCCACGGTGAGACTCAGCATGCCAGCCAGGATTATACCGGTCCACACAAAGATGATGTTTCGGCCTGGGCCGAAAAAATAAGTATCGGATACCCGGACTGTTACTGGGGCGGCCAGAACGGCGATAGCAGAAAGCTGAAAAGCCCCATAGACGTCCATATTGTCACGGCCAGGGTAAGCATAGCACGGAAGCTAGTCTATTGGCGCCTATCGACGAAGATTCTACTCTGAGGAGAAGAAAGGAAACAAACAAAGTTCTGAGCTTGACGCGACGTAGATGAAGGTATCACCCTGGTGGGTCGTTGGCCAGGGGTCAGGGTTAGGGTCTGGTCATCTCATGGTCCAAATGTCACACTACCCCCTTCCAAACCTCGTATGTCGACGCAGGAGATCATGCGAGGCTCTTGTCAAGTTAACCATGTCGTCGCTTTTTCCTTTTACCGTTCAACTCTCCATGCTCCGCCACGTTATCCTCCTGATTCGGTTCGTCCAACTTATCCTCGGCAGCGGCTTTTATCCAGATTGCCAATCGCTTCGGCGGTCCTGCGGCATCTTTGTACTTCTTGTGGAAGTCGTCAAGGGCTGTCGCTGAATTCTTGAAGTTTTCAGCCGGGTACCACGTGTCGTCTGGATCACATCCTTGCCATGCGACCTGGTATTGCAATGTCTTACTCCGGCCAAATAATCGGGACGCTAAAACTTTATCGACCACAAACTCTGGTTCTCCGTTGATCTCTTCTGGCGGAGGCGGCTCTCTTTTCTGTTGTGGTAATGGGTCCATTGCGGCTTTGCGGAGGCGGTCTGCGTGGAACAAGTTTTTTCCTTTAAACGATTCAGGTACGTCCAGAACATAGCTATATCCTCGTTCTTCTAGAATCTGCCATGGTCCGGTCCACTGTGAATCCAGTCTGGTCGTCGGTGCGGTCGTCGGAAACCCTTTTTTCTTGACGAAAACATAGTCGTTAACGCCAAAATCTACTGGTCGCCGCTTTTTGTTGGCTTGTTCTTCCTGCCTCGCCTGCGTTTTTAGCGCGTTTTGGCGAGCCAACTCTTGGACTTCTTTAGTCTGGCGGACGATCTGCAGCGCTTTTCGTTTCTGGTCTGAATCAACGGTCGTGGTTGGCAGGTCGGTGGACAGCGGGTTTCGGGGTTCGGTCCCGAGCACTACCTTTAACGGGCACATACCAAGGCTGGAATGCCACGCGGCGTTGTGGGCAAAATCCAAAGCAGGCAAATGTACGCTCCAACTGGTCTGGTATTTGTCGATATAAAACCGTAGCTTTTGGTCCAGTTCCTGGTTGGTTATCTCTACGGCACCTTGTGTTTGAGGGTGCAGGGCGCTGCCGTGTCGGTGTTTAGTACCCGTGAGTTCATTTATCGTCGCCATGAATTCGGAGATGAACGGCCCGGCGTTGTCGCTAATCCAAACGAAAGGTAGTCCTAGGAAACGGTATAGGTATCGGTAATATCGGGAGGCCAGGATTTCTGCTGTGTCGGTCTTCTGTCCTGGGATGGTGGCTATCAGGCGACTGAACTTGCAAACGAACACCCACACGTAGTCGTATCCGAACTTGTCTTTGGGCATGTCCTTTCCGTCAACTGCTACATGTTCCCAAACGTAATTCGGTATCGGTAGCGGATGCAATAGGCCCGGGGTCTTGTCGTGTCTACCTTTATTTCGCTCGCAGTCGTGACAGTTTTTGATGTATTTCCGAATGGTTTGACTCATGCCCTCCCAAAAATACCGTCTTTTGATCATTTGTATCGTCTTGTTCTGTCCTGCGTGGGCGAATATTTTGGGCTCGTGAGCTTCACGGATCAGAGCGGTCCTCAAAAAAATCTGTCCGTCTAAAGTCGTTTCCGGGACGACTAGCTTTCCTTGGTGTTGGCCTAGCTTTTGCTTTTCGTTCTCTTGTCGTATTAGGTCTACCAAATCTGCGCCGCTCACCACGTGGGCGTTTGGGTCGGCAGTGCTGACGGCGGCCACCGTAGGTGTGATCTTCTCAGGTGGGATTAAAGTCATTGTTCGTTCTTCTTTTTCCCGAGCTTTAACTGTTGGAAGGTCTGCCGTCTTGCGGGACAGGGCATCGGCGGCTATATTGTCTTTGCCGCGGCGGTACTGAAACGTAATGTTGAAGTTGGCCAGGAAATCTGCCCAACGCACCTGTCGAGTCGAAAGGAGTCGTTTTGTGGAATAGTAAACTAAAGCTTGGTGGTCTGTAACCACGAAGAAGCTTGTCCCCAATAATTCTGGTTCGTAATGTTCCAGCGTTTGAACCACTGCCAGCAGCTCTCGGTCTTGGATCGGGTATGCGCGTTCTGCTGGGGTCATCGTTTTTGAGAAATATCCCACAGGTTTCCATTCTCCACCCGGTTGCTGTTGCCAGATTGCTCCGCCGGTCGCGTTGCGTGAGGCGTCGGTTTCTACTTTGGTCGGTCGGCCTGGGGTGAAAAATGCCATAACCGGTGCATCGCAGGCTAAACGTTTCATTTCCTCAAATGCTCGCCTCTGTTCTGGCCCCATAGCAAATTTGGCGTCTTTCTTCAACAGTCGGTTCAACGGCTCAGCGACGCTGCTGGCATGGTGGCAAAACATTCGAATGTAATTGCACAATCCCAAAAAGGAACGCACGGCTGTTTTGGACGTGAGGTCTTCGAACTTCCAATCGCTAATTGCCTGCAGTTTGTCTGGATCGATACGGATGCCCAGACCTGCGTCCATAACGATGCCAAGATAATCGACCGTGGTAACGTTGAATCGAGACTTTTTAATATCTCCCTGGAGGTCGACTCGGCTTAATCGGTAAATAACCTCTTCTACTTGGTCCCAATGTTCTTCTTCGTTTCCGTCGGAATAAACCAAAACATCGTCGGCGTATGCGCTGGCGAACAAGTCCAAAAGTTCATTTAGCTGAGCGTTGATAAATGACTGCCACCAAGCTGGGCCGACCTTTAGCCCAAAGGGAAGCACCTTCCATTGAAAGGTGCCTTGTCGGGTGCGAAAAGCAGTGAGGTACTCTGAGCCAACCGCCATACGTAACCGGTTGAAAGCTCGAATAATGTCGATTTTTGTAAACCTCTTTGCATTGCGACAATTAAAAATAGTTCCGTTGACATCCGGGGCTGGTACGAATCGATCTTTCAAAAATTGGTTGATCCATCGGTAGTCGGTGCAAAAACGGCGTTCTTTGGAGTGTGGTTTAGGTACAAACAGGACAGGCGCTGGGTCGGCCTGCATACAGGGTTCGATAAGCCCAATGCGCAGCAGCTCGTCGACTGTTTCCTTTTCGAGCGGCAGGAATTCCACAGGTGTCCTGTACGTCGGAGGCGATCCTGTTTTCGGCTTGTCTAGCTCCAAAATTACATCGTGCCCTGGGCGATGTGGAGGCAGGTTAGTGGAAGCTGCTTTCGAAAAGAATCCCTCCAGGTGAGCGAGTCGGGATGGCAGTTTGCTTCGGACCAGTTCGACATGGTCGGGGTCTTCATCTTCCGGGAACGGGATTGGTTCTCCCTTGTTGGTTTTCCATTGGTACGAACGGCCGACGGCAGATAGGCTGATGGCGGGTTTTTCGGGTCCAATTTCTAACGTAATGGGCTGCGTGGGTATTGGGCACGATTTCCATCGCTTTTGTCGGGGGTCGGTGTCCAGCTTGTGCTGAAGGGCAGCTATGTTTACAACGTTTTGGTCCTCACCCAAAACGACCGGGGTCGTTGGTCTGGGTTCTAAAAAGGTTGTTTGGCGCCACGGTCGTCGAAGTATTTGCACCCTTTTGGTTTCCCGTTCGAATGCTCGGTCGCGCCGCTCTGCATCGGCTTGTGCAACCGGATCGGGCTTGTCCAACATGTTCGGAAGTCTAATGGCTGGCGAGAATTTTGCCAGCGACGGTGTCCTTTCAGGCCATGCGAACGTTTGCGTTTTCGGGTGGATCCAAACATCCTGTTCAACTAGCCAATCCTGCCCAATAAACATATCATGCCCACTTTCCGTCACGTAAAACATTTGGTTGCTGAACCGGCGTCCATCGATTTCCAAGGTCGCTTTTAGTTTGTGCGTAATGCGTCCTGCGTCCTGTTTGCGGTAGTCCGACAAAAGTAGCGGGGTTTTTAACCTTTGAAGCCGGGCTCCTAGCCGTTCTGCGGCTTGTTTAGCGATTGCTGGGCTGATCAAAAGAGAAATGTCTGCTCCGGTGTCACAAAGAGCTTTAACTGATAGTGCTACGCCATTAACCTGTATCTGAGTTCGAATGATGAAAGATTTAGGTCGTGGGTTACTACCAATCTGAGCTATCGTAGACATCTGGACCACCGAGGAGGCTTGCGGCGGTCTTATTCTTTTCCCGATTCGTCTGTGGTTTCCGAATCTAAGGTACTCGTCTGTTGCTTTTGCTTCACTGCTTTGACATCCCTTATTCTCTCTTTTTCGGGACAATCTTTGGAATTATGGCCACCCCTTCCGCACATGAAACAGGTGTTGGCATCCCAATGCGCCTTTTTCTCCTCATAAGTCAGTGAGCGACCGGCCTTAGCCATCGTGATTGGTTCCGTTCTATCCCCTTGATAATCTTTGGGCTTGTAGCGCGAACGGACTTTCGTCGAAGCTGTTTTCTGCCTGCTCCGGGTCTCGTTCTTCGTGCTGGTCTTGTCGGTGCTCTCTCGGTCTTTGCGCCTTTCTTGTGCCAGTTGGTTGCTGTAGACGGCTTTGGTAACGTACTGGCAAAACGTCTCGTAGTCTATGTCGATGTTCTCACTATCGTGCAGCAGACGGTGATCGAGGTCGGCGGGTATACATCCCCACAAGGTTTGCTTCCAGTCTTCTTCCCGAACCTTTGCTTGCTGGGCTAGTGAATTAAACGTGGCAATAAACTCGTGGATATCTTGGCCCTTGCCTAGCTCAAACTCGTGTTTCTTAAGGGCTTCTCTGGCAGCTATGGACTGGTTGGGGTCGTGGTACATGGACTCTAGGATTTGGATCATCTCGGCTACTGATGAAAAGGGGCGTGTAACTGAGACGTAACGAGTAATCATTGCTTTCTCGGCTTTGTCCTCGAGCAAATTCATCAGGTAACGCATCCGACTTTTCTCGGTCCTAAAAATGGCGACATCTTCTTCGAATTTGTCGGCCACCTTTATCAGCCAGCTATCAAATTGCGTCTTGTCTCCTGCGAACTTTGGGGGTGAATCGGCTCTGGCTTTTGCTTTGTCATTGTAAACAGGGTTGATGCCGCCTGTTCCTTGGAACTCGGTAAAGGCTGGCCAAGCGGCCATCCCTTTTGCTTTGAAACTCGTTCCGCCGAATGCACTTTCCACTGATGGCTCTCGGTGCCTTAATTCTCGGTAGGGCCTGGGACTGGGTGTGTCGTTTCTCAACGCGTTTCTTAGCCTAAGTATTTCCGCTTCTAGCCTAGCGATCTCGCTGGCTGGGTCGTTTGCGTCGCCCATCATTCTGGGGTTGTTTTCTTGTGCGTTCACGTTGAGCTCCGGGGACCGCGAAGAAGATGCAACTTCGATTTCGTCCTCGACACTGGACTTGGTGCCTGGGCGTGAGTCTGTTTCGCTTTCTGATCGGGTCGGGTCGTCGATGGGGCGGTCTGTTTGCTCCGTCTGGTTCGTAATCAATCTTTGTGATTTCCTGCTCGCAGGTGGATGGTCCTTCAGCCTGGGCATAGGTCGGATCGGTCGTGGTCGGGGACTGGAATTGACGTTCCTGTCGAACTCCGGTCGGGTCGGGTCTGTCGGGTGCGGATTTATTTTCGTCGCTCGCCAGCGGCGTAAAGATAGGTTGTTGCGCCTTATTTGTTAATCGCTAGGCCAGCGATTCTTTAGAGAGTAGAATTGTGTCACGGCCAGGGTAAGCATAGCACGGAAGCTAGTCTATTGGCGCCTATCGACGAAGATTCTACTCTGAGGAGAAGAAAGGAAACAAACAAAGTTCTGAGCTTGACGCGACGTAGATGAAGGTATCACCCTGGTGGGTCGTTGGCCAGGGGTCAGGGTTAGGGTCTGGTCATCTCATGGTCCAAATGTCACACATATCAACGGCGCCTGAGTAAAACTTGGTCAGCCAACACGCACACCACCTCCATATTCACCATGCCGTCATAAAAAACCTCACATATCTGGTCACAAGCCAGGGAGAAAAAAATGAGCAAAAAAAGGCGCAAAAGACTAAGACAATACTAACCATCTTGGTGTAGACATGCCAGTACGATCCCATGTAGGGCTGCGACGGCGGGAAATACTAAAGCCGCAGCCAAGCAAGCGTCGCGCAGCCATGCCGCCTTCCGAGCGAGCACACAAGCCGCTACGAGGGTGTAGTACCTGTGGGTGTGAGGATGGCGAAACAAAAATTAGTGAAAATCGACATTGAATTGTTCGAATCAATTGTAGATCATTCGATTACTGCAAAGTGCAATTGAGTAAGGTGACATTCTCTTCAGCTGTTGGGTAGTGCAAATGGCTCCCGCCATGCGTTGGCGTTGGGCGCCCAGAGCTTGGCTCCAGGTGCAGCGGGCCCTATTAAATCTGGGGAACAATACACGTGGAGCTCCTGTGGAACCAAGAATCGCTCCCGAGAAAAAGGAAAAAGGGCCGCCCCGTAAAACAAGCAACAAGGAAGCCAGAAACAAACAAGAATTATTTGCTTGGATCAACACGACTTACAAAATTCTGGAGCCAGGTCCATATTGACCGGATACAGGCCAAGCACAAACGAGTTGCAGCCCCTGGGTTGTAATATTCGAAGATGATGTTAATAGGTCTCTGCCAGCCAGCCCGTTCACCATCTGTTGTTGTATTAGCGGAGAGAACGCCGGCATGACGGTGTGCCTTGCCGCAGTCGTGCAAAAACGCAAAAACTTCTTTTTTTGTTCCTAGTGCTGAGTGAAAAAATAATTGCAGAGAAAAAGATGCCTAGCGGCGAGCGAGCTGGCGGGGGGGAGCCAGAGTATATTATTACTTAGGGAATGGTGGATGATTGCGTCGTGCATGGGGGCCCCTACGCCCAGTCATGATTTCACATTCTTTGGGCTGGGTGTAACAAAACCTCTGTACACCAGGCGAGGCTGGAACATTTGAAGAAAGATCGATCGGGGAGCCTCAGTAGGTAAGCTAGGTAGGTACCTAGGCAGACAAATACAGTACGTGCCCCGGTTCTCGGTGACAGGGTAGTTGATCTATACGTGGCAGGTAGGCAGGATACGCAATGGATGGTGGAATGGAGGGGGGCATTCGGTCCAGTTCTACTGGCTAAAAAGGCGGCCAAGGCAGTCACCGATTACCTATTTGAACCAAGTGTCTCCGAGATTGGGCGATTGAAACAAAAGTTCGCAGTTGAGAAAGCCAAGACGGCGAGTAGGAATCTTCTTTGGACGTACGGTACTGTCCGCGTGCGCTTATGGTAAGGTATCCATGGTCGGTGACCATGGGAGGAAAGTTCCGCTCTTGGGCTTATTCTGATGTTTACCCAGTCCCTGTAAAGTCAAAACTTTTACAAACTACGCCAAGTTGTCGCAGCATTTCCTCTGACGAAAATGTCCGAAGCCTTAGTGCCGTTTTTACACAAATAGGGCTTTCCCTGAAGAATAAGAAGATAAACTAACGAAAGTTGTGCACAACGCATGTATTTGTGAACGGTGAGTGGGAAAAATCGAATGGCATTTCGTCCAGTCAAGAGGCACGTTTTTTTGAAAGTAGCTTGGGGCTGTGTTCAACGCCAAGCGAGTTGAGTGTGTCTGCCTTTGGTGCCGTCGGATCTTTGATCTGCAGCCCAAGAAAACACAGCCTTTCTTCGGTATCGCGATATGGTTACCACGTGCGACCGGTCAACAGCACGAATGGGTTTGTACTACACTACTTTGGGCACCTTGGCTACCTTACCTATCTGACCAAGACTTACGTATGTCGAAATTCATTTCTCCTCGCCACGAGCATTTCATCAACAGCCAACCTTGGAATTTAGTCAAAACCCGTTTTATAAGATTCTTTAGCGTCTGGTGCTGGTGGGGTCCTTACCTAGCCTGGGTGGGGTGGCTGGGCATCTATCGTCGTCTTAATTGGGCTGTATCTTCCGTCAAATCAATTGATTCTACCGTAGTTCTTTCTAGTCTTGGCATCCCGTTTTCTTCTTTAGACTCCCTTCACTTCCTCTCTTCAGTCTCGAGGAATTGGCTGCAACCGTCAGCTCTTGCGACCTAACTCTTCATTCCCTTTTGTTTCATCTTCCTATCAAACAACCGTCCTGCCTGGCGAAAGCTGGGCTTTGGTTCAGCATGCAGCTATGGCTGACGACGAGCGATCGAGGAACCCTGATGATCTCAACACGGACCGCATTACAAGTTGGCGATCCATTGTCACGCTTATAGTCTTTGTGATAGCGAGTGAGTGTGGCTTTTCGCGATTGCTTCTTCTCTCTTTTGCTTCTTGCTCCTCTGTTTTTTTCTTGCGGATTTCAGCTTTGCCAAGAAATCTTTTTTCGCACTTCAACCTCGCCTTAGTGCATCAGACTTCAGGACGGTTCGGGGTCAGCCCACACCCAAAAAAAGAAAAAATTTACAGGGCCCCTACCCATACAAAGCCGTATCACAATTTTGGGTTTGCGATCTGCCCTGGGCTTATCTTCATACTCGCCGGTCGTTGGTTTCTCAACTCAACATCCCAATTCTCACAAGTCGAAAAAGTTCAACGACAAGTTGTCGATGGCAAATTCGCAAATTCTGCTCATTCTGTTCAGTGCCAAGCTAACAATTCGCGAAAACAAGACGTTGTTGTTCTATTTCCATTTCATGTACCGATATTCATCCCTCGATGGCTCCACAATGCGGCTCTGGATGGTTTAGCTTTCCTAAGACTGATCCCTCCTCGGTCCGATTACTATGCCAGTGACGATGGGCTTGCACAGAGCCAGCAAGAGGCCGACAAGCCTGCGAAATGGTTGCGGTTCGAATTCCCCATCAATTTTCTGACCGGCCCTTTGATTGCGGACCTCTTTCTGCTTGCCATCTTGGCTATTGGCAAGAAAGAGGTCATCGCAGGGACTTATGGTGCCGAGAACATCCACCCGATCGACATTATGCTCTTCTTCATCACCCTAGCCTACATCGCCATCTCTATCGATGCCTCTGGACTCATTAGGTACATGGCGTTTCGTGTACTGAAGTGGGGAGGGAAGAACGGTCACCTGCTGTTTTTCTATCTCTACGCCTTCTTTTTTGCCCTAGGAAGTTTCATCGGCAACGACCCTATCATTCTATCGGGAACTGCATTCTTGGCCTATATGACTCGAGTATCCAGCAACATTGTACATCCAAGAGCTTGGATCTACACCCAATTCGCCATAGCCAATATCTCCTCGGCAATTCTAGTCTCCTCCAACCCTACCAACTTGGTTCTTGCTGGTGCTTTCAGCATTCGATTCATCGACTACACAGCAAACATGATCGTTCCGGTTGTCTGCACCGTTGTCATCCTCTTCCCCTTCCTCCTTTACATAGTCTTCTCCAACGAAGAACTGATCCCCAAGTCCATCGAGATGCATGAATTACCAGAGCATGCGAGAGGAGGTAAACCCATAAACCCAAACATTCCACATGCCAGGGGCAACACGGCAGAGGGTTATGAGCTCGAAGAGACGCAGGTGGTCGAACTATCCCTTGAGGAGATTATGAACCCTTTTCTAGACAAGAAGGGTGCTCTTTTTGGTGCGGTCATCATGGCCGTCACCCTGATCACGGTTCTGGCCGTGAATGCTGCCATGAGCAGCTCTGGGAAAGATCAACATGTCTATTACGTCACCGTCCCAGCGGCAACATTGATGCTTTTATGTGATCTTGCGATGGGCTGGATGAATCGCCATGATACGCGAAGAATTGCACAAGAGGGCAGGCAGAGGTTCGAGGATGCGCGTATACAGTCAGAACTCAGGGGAACAGATGCGTACTCGCTTCAAGAGTCTGATCGACGCGAAGAAACCATCCAGGGCGCAGATGCTGTTCCGGTCAGTTCTGGCGAGCCTCGTGAGAATGTGGCCAGCAACAAGCCTGCCGATGGGAAAACTACAGCATTTGGTACTGTTAATCCCGGGAATGATGAAAAAGAGGATGCGATACAACAAAGTGAAACAAACACAATGACACCACTAAAAGCCGACGCCTCGGAGCGGGAGGACTCTGGGTCTAGCGAACAGAGTTCTCGGTACGAGAAGCAAAACTTGGCTTCTACGGGAATTCAACAAACTTCAGAGTCACAAGGCGTGTTGGGAGCTACAGTGGCCAAGATGGCAGAGCACGAGAAACCTTTGAAGGGGGCCAAGGGTTCCAAAAACGAGAAAGACTCAGTCTCCATGAACCGTGATGCCGAATTGCAATCAGACTCGAGGCACGGCAAAAAGAAGGAAAAGACAAATCTGGTATACATGTACAGAAATGCGCACATCTGGGCGCAAGAGACGTTCCCCACCGTCATGGCGGTGTTTGCACACCTGCCTTTTGCCTTGATCCCATTTGCCTTCTGCATGTTTGTCCTCGTGCAGGGCCTCGTCAGCAGCGGCTGGGTTCCCGTCTTTGCCTACGGTTGGGACCACTGGGTCACAAAGACTGGGACAGTGGGTGCCATTGGCGGCATGGGATTTCTATCCGTCGTTCTGTGCAATGTGAGCCCCTATCTTGACTCTTCCATTTTATGATGCGTTCCATTGAGATGCTAACTTTGACGTCCACTCCCAGTTCTCTGGTACCAACATCGGCACAACCATCCTCCTCTGCCGTGTGATCCAGGCCTGGCAGGCCATCCACGACGAGGGCCTAAGCCGCAACCCGGCGATCAAGGACCGTGACTTCTGGGCCACTGTGTACAGCATGGCGATCGGCGTCAACTACGGCGCCTTCAGCACTACTTTCAGCGCCTCCCTGGCCGGTCTGCTCTGGCACGACATCCTGAAGCGCAAGCACATCCACGTCCGCGCGCTCGAGTTTGCGCGCATCAACCTTCCCATCATCGCCGTCTCCATGGTGGTTGGCTGCGCCGTGCTGGTAGGCGAGGTCTACTTGATGAGGAAGGACGAGCCTCTACAGCTATGAGATGGAGAAAGGGATCTGGTTTTATGTTTTATTATGTACAACTAGCAAAGCGTAGCATCTTGTTGAAACTGAATCTGGAATCGCAACGCGGTATGCGGGGCTTTTTTTTTCCTTTTTTCTTTTTTTCCCCTGGGCATATTGCCTATATATATTAACGATGATCTATTATCAGGACATACTCTCTCACTTTACTCGTGAAATACCACATAGCTAGGTTGTGGTCTAGAATCCGGCCATAACGAGGCAGTTGCGTATCAGAAAAGGCAAAAACACCCGCCAATAGAAAAGAGGGAGAGCATGTGTTTGTTGGCTTGGCGCAATAAAACAAAAAGCTCACCGGGCTACACAGCCCAGCTACGAAAACCCCAGTACAGGGGTTTTGCTGCATCGACAAGGCTCGGGGTTGAACCCCAAGCCTTGTCAGTTGGAAGGAGGAGGGGACGAATCCCCAGCGGCCGACCAACTGCACCACAGGGGCAAGGACCGAGATCCCATCCCCGTGGCGCTGTGCGATGGCAAACGGGCTAGCGGGGCTTATAAAGGCTTGGAGAGTTCGCTTGCTTTAACGGCAAGGTGAGGGTGAGGTGAAAAGGCCGGCTAGCATCGGTGAACAGCGGGTGGTTGAGGTCTGGCACCAAGAGGAGCTGATACAAAGTTGACTTCTAGGATTCGAGGCCTGGCTTTACTCGGCGCCACCGATAAGTATGGGACTTTTACTAACGCCGCCTAGCATCTAAAAAGGGGAGATATATACACATACACTCTAAGACGTTCTCGAGCTTTTGCTCTATTGTTTTCGGGAGGTCAGCACACAAGTTGATATTGTCATGCGGCATTATAACTAGACCTAGGCTCTTACTCCAGGGGCCCTGGCTTGGCATCGTCCATGACATTATATCAGTGTTTTGTCTAGGTATTTATTTGACCATTTTTTTCTGCCCTAATTTGAGCAAGTCCAGGGTATCAAGAAACAATCAGAGCCCTAAATCAATCAAATATTACAATACACAAATTTTACCATAAACACATCCGCCCTCTCGAAACAAAGACCTCGTTTGAAGCCAGAGGCCGTGAAACCGAACAAGCGTTCGCAAACAAGTACACAAACAAACGCCGTCTTTGGACGTAAAACTTCGCCGAGGAAAGAAGAGGTGATGCAGTTTGGGACCTGAACATTAGATGGGGTCGATGAGATAAATCATGGTGTAACCTGCCCGGACATGAAGGAAAGCGTTTGTCCGAGTCAAACTCGAGGCAATATCAGGCCGTGAGGTGGCAAAGGCGGCAAAGCAATGACTGACCTGTTGGTGTAACAGGATGGCAGTTGGCGAATGGACGGCAATTCTTCCCCATGAGAAGTCCGGGGGTTAAGGGAGCATTTTGAGAATCATGGAGTTATCATGTTGAAATGAGCAGATATCATTAATAGTGGCTGCTGACCCTGGGGCTTGGCCTGTCCTACTTTTCATCTTAGGTGGTGTAGTTGTCAAGTTATGTACCCTAGCTGGTAGGGAAGGTGAATTTAATGGAGGGCAGTCGCGAACGCGAACCAGCCGCTTTGATTGGTTTAATGGCTGCCCTTCCTGGCTGCCTGTTGCTGTGCCTGCCAGCCCCGCCCCACTGCGCCGACTGCTGCACAACACAAGGACCCCACTGAAGGAAGGCGACAGTGCTATTTTGAGAGATGAGGTCGGCCATTTGGCCAATTAGAGGCCTTTTACCCCAGACTGTGCCCCAGCACAGGCCACTTGCTTACTAGATTCGCAGCCCTGACGATTGGAATTTTTCTAGTGAGAAAGAGAAAGCAATTAACTGACCTTCATCCTTGCCAACCGGCCGCTCGCTGACGTTGGAGATGGAAATTGATCACACTTGGTCATAAGAGTTTTGTCCGCTTTCCAATTCCCATGTTGGTAGCCATCTAGGGTCGGCGATGTTCTGGTCAGGGATGCTCAGCTTAATTGACAATCAGCAGACGAATAGCATCAAACTGATATGTTTATGTTTACTTCTAGCTCAATTCTCGAAAAGAAACGAATCGCCTGGTTGCAAGTCCAATGGATAGATCATGACATCGAACGCTCAGAACACGGCTAAGGCTCGTTTGCTAGTTTGACTGTAGTGCTGACTATTTTCCGACCAGACACACTACAAAATTGAGTGCGTTGAGTGCCAACCAGCGTGCGAAATTGCCGGCAGGGCTGTGCCGACCAAAGATGGAGCCCAAGACGGGAAGCCTGGCGCAGCCCCCGAACAAATCCCATCCGCAGCGGTGCGATGGACCTGGGACAGCCGCCCGCAAGCGCGTCGTTGACTGGCCGAGTCCAGGGTCGGGTGCCAAAAGTGGAAATCTTGTCAGCCTGCCGCAGTAATACTGCCCTCCCAAATTACTCTGACAGGCGCTTGGCTGCGCCGGGGTGCTCGCTCACCATAGGATCTGGGGTTATTTTGCTGCTTTTCTGCAGAACCACTTTCTTGTATATCTAGACGATGCAGCCATCGCTTCAGTCTGTTGTTTTTTCCTGTTTCCATCATCATCAGCTACAACTACAACACCATCTCCACTACATTATCTCTTTCTTATACCCTCTCAACACCTCAACACTTTGTTAGGGTTTCACTTCTATCCAACATCAAAAAGAGTACAACCACATCAGGTTCGACTCCATTTCTCCTTTGTCTCTTTCTTTTGTCTTTTTCTTCTTCTCCATTTCCTACTGTTTCTTTAGTAAAACGCGTCAATACTATTCACAATGCAGATCAAGTTCGCTCTCCTCAGCCTTCTGTCGGCTACGGGCGCCTTTGCCGATGATGGGCTCGAGGCCCGCAGCGACAAGAGCAAGGGAATGGAAAAGACCAATGGCGCCATGTTCCGTATCATGCCCATCGGTGGCGCTGCCATCTGGGGCGAGGGCTCTTCCAAGGGCAACGGCTTCCGCAGGAAGCTCCGTGAAAAGATCGTCGAGAAGGGCAACCCGGTCAACATGGTCGGTAGCCGCAAGAACGGTGACTTTACCGACAAGGACAACGAGGGCTGGCCGGACCTGCTCATCGACGAGATCCGCGACAAGGCCATGCGCAACGAGTCTGTTCCTCGTTTCCTCCCCAACATCTTCCTGGTCAATGCTGGTACCAAGGATGCTGTCAAGGACAAGGACATCGACAAGGCTGGTGAGCGCTACGAACGCCTCATCAAGGACCTGCTCGACAAGTCCAAGGACTCGGTGGTCATCGCTTCGACCCTGATCCACCACCGCAACGGGGATATCGACAACCGCATCAACAAGATGAACGACCAGTTCAAGAAGGTCGTCGAGAAGCTCCGCAATGACAAGAAGAAGGTCCTCCTGGTCGACATGGCTGGATCCAATGGCCCTGAGACCAAGAAGGAGGCCGACCACTACAGCAACGATGAGCAGCTCAACGACAAGGGCTATGACAAGATGGCCGACCTGTGGTTTAAGGGTCTCGAGGAGGCAGCCAAGGAGGGCTGGATCAAGAAGCCCCAGTGGAGCCTGCACTGCAACGGCCCCAAGAAGCAGAGCCCCTGGGACATGCCCTTCTTCCGCCAGTTCCCCTTCCCCGCTCCTTGGTCCCAGAACAACAACAACAACAAGGACACTTGCAACGCTCAGGACGCCAAGAAGATCACCGAGCAGGTCAAGAAGATCAACGAGCAGGTCAAGAAGGACATCATCAACGAGAGGCCGAAGTGGGCCAACGACGTCGAGAAGAAGATCATCGACGAGCTCAAGAAGACCATCAGCGACCTCAAGAACCAGATCAAGGACGAGCTCAAGAAGGACCTCAAGTGCAAGGACTCTTAAGCGGCCTCGCCTCGTCCTTTCACTTGTACCTTTCAATCACGGATTATCTTTTCGTTTTCATCTTGATATTATACGCGGGCCGATCAGCGACATGGCTTTCACTGTATCTTTTTAGCGTTGGCATTTGCAAGGCGTCCTTGGGGTTTCACATTAGGCATGATAGAGGGTTTTGGTTATTGGGTTGGGTTGTAGCTGCAATTTAGGGAAAACCCTTTATGATATTATTACTATTAAATTCTTCACTGAACTCGCACTATCTTCCGCTTCCGTCCTCATTATCATTAATGTGGTACTCTTTTATCCTTGTCTCTGCATCATCTATGCAGCCCAACAATTTGTCATATTCTCTTATACTCGGGGCGCTATGATCAGAATTACTGATAACCAGCCAGAATGTGATCCCAGTTCTCCTAGTTCATACAGCCAGTTTGGGTGGTTCAATATACCGCTGCTGTGCTACCCAAGTCTTGCCAAACCTGGCCAACGAAGCTAAGACATAACTTCGTACCCAACGAACCACACCAAGCATATCTCAAAGGAGCTACTATCTATTTCGGGGGAAAAGGCCACGGCCTCTTTGCAGATGTTTCGTGTGACCCTCCCAGGCCCGGCAGCCATGTCAGCAACGCTTACGCCCAGCACCGCAAGGGGATAAACGGGGGGGGGGGGGGGGGGGGGGTTTTCAGGCAATCCAGATAATCTAGGATGAGATCAGCGCTGCCGACGATCCATCCTTCACTTTGGAGATTGCGCCAATCTATCAAAGACCAGGAGCCACGAATAAAAGTTGCAAGGTGCGCCGCGAGAAATGGTTGGTATTTCAAGGGCATCATGCGTTGCAGTCTCGGATCAGTGGCCGGATCCCACGACCACATTTGTGCAACCACCTTTTTTCCTTCTTATTTCATTTTTTTTTTGCTGAACGACCATCTCCTTTCAATCCAGAATATGAATCTAGTCTGCGGCGAGGTAAAATCTATGGTGGCTGAAGGTGCCGCAGAGACTACTCAGTCGACATCCTTCCCATCTTTGGTGTGCTTCGTAATGCTCTTCTCCCGGCTGTCCTAGATTCAGGCCGTTGAGTTTGCCACACCCTGTCACTTCCTATCCCATGGTCAGTAATGCTACTCCTAGTCGTCATCTTCCTTGACTTGAATTTTTAATTGTCCATGTTTCTGACATTGTGTCATTGTAGGTCGTGCTTGGACGTGGTGGAAGGATCATAGATGCGACAAGGAGCAATATGGACATCGCTCGTTATTCCGTGTTGATCGAGCCTCCCTGGGCTTGTCCAAGGTCAGATAGTTTTGGATCCATTAGTTCTGTTTCTCATGTGTATTGTATAGAAGAAAATGACAATGATAGTGCAGGCGACGCTAATTACATTATATGCATAGTCTAACGGCAGCATGAGTGCTTAAGTTGGAAAGGAGAAGCAGAGATCCTCCCGGGTATCATAAAAAACAAAAAACAAAAAAAGAAACAGAAAAGCATTGCCCAGTATTCAAGCCCCTGTTCGGCCGACCTGGACTTCTTCCGCATTATCCTCGTCATCATCACCCACGTTCTCCTCCTCGTCTTCCACCCAGCACAGCCCCTCCAACCTGGCCCTGACTTCCGGATCCTGCTCCAGCTCCTGCCAAAGCTCCAGATCCAGATCTTCCTCATTCTCGAGCGCCTCCTGCCGCCTGAGGTCGTCGGCTTGGGCATCACCAGTCTTTATCCCAGCCGCAGCCGCCACCCCCGTCGAGACAAAGAGTCCACAGAGCACCCGATGCAGTATCCTCCCCAGCACCCTCTTGGCCTTCCGCTGTCTTTTCCTCAGCGCCCCGCCGACGACGAGTTGCCGTTTTACTGCTTTGTAACCCATTTCGAAAACGATGAGGGCGGCCAGCACGACGATCAGGCAGGTCCACCAGCTGAGATCGCGGCCGAAGCCCTCTGTTAGGCCACCACGGACGGCATATGGTGATGGTGAAGGAGAGTACGAGCCCGAAAGGAATGCCTGCCAAGCCCACCACCCAGCCACCGTGATGAGGAAAGATCCCAGTATGACGATGTTTTTGGTATGCGTCTCGATAATCCTGCAAGACTTGTCAGATATGGTCAAGAAACAATCAGGAACCCAATCGCGGGAGGCATCCGTAATACTCACAGTAATTTCCAGTTCGTCCACATCATGGCGATGCTAAAGGCCAAGTTTCCAATCGCGTACAATCCAATGTCCCCGGTCAGACCAAAAACCCCCACACTAGCCCAACAACTGAAAAAGGTGATCAGACCCTCGGCAACGCCAGCAAGCATCCAGCTCAGGTACTTGGTCACGTCCAGTCCGAGGTTGCGCTGTCCAAAAGTATACAGTTCCGGCACCGCGAGGAGGGTGGTCGCACTGAGGTCCTGCTCCCAAAGAGCCGGCGATATGGTGCACAAGCTTGTGAAAAGCAGGTTGAGAGCGGTCAAGCTCCACATCTCATAGAGCGATGTCCCCGTATATCCCACAAAGTACTGATAGGCAATTGTGCCTGTATAAAAGTACATTTCCTTCCAAAACGTGGCAAGTACGAAGCGCGCTGTACGCGAGTAGTTCCACCGCCCGTGGACGAGTAGCAGTCGCGCAAGGAATCGAAACTGCGCAATACTATAGTCGGCAACACGGGCCGCCTGCAGCCCCTCGCGGCCCGAAATACCCACTCCGACGTGGGCTTCGGCAAGCATTGCCAGATCGTTACCGCCATCCCCTATCGACAGAGTGAGGAGAGTATCGCCGCGAGTAGCACTTTTCCCAGAGGGTGTCGACTGAATGATCTTTTGGCGTACCGCCCGTACGAGGAGTGCTTTTTGGGCTGGTGATGCGCGGCAGCAAATAACGCTGTCAACAACCGGCGCGAGTGAGTAAAAGAGCTCCGACAGATGTACAGATGGCTCCATCTCGCCAAGGGTATGGCCATCCACCACGAGGACGTTGTGATTATTCTGAAAGCTTGGCACAAGGCCGTTGCTGTTTTTCTGTTCACGTAACTCCTCGATAATGCCCGCAAGCTGGCCTTCGATATTACCTTTGCTAGAGTCCAAGATGTGAACGTCCGAATATGGTTTGCAAATACGTGCTGAATGCGCAATGTTGATGGCAGTTTCGCGCTTGTCGCCGGTCAACATCCATACTTTGATATTCGCACGCCTCAACTTGTCGATAGTTTCGGGGACGCCCTTTTGCAGCTTGTCTTCGATGGCAGTGGCCCCAACCAGCTCCAGATTTTGTTCAAGGAGCTCGCTGACCGTTTCGATACGTTCTTGGCGATCCACGAGGCTGGTCGTGGCGTCGGAGTACAGCTTCTTCCACGAGGCGTAATCGGACTCGGAAAGGAACTTCTGGGCATAGACCAAAGTTCGCAAACCCTCGGATGCAAAGTCATCCAGGTGCTTGAAGCATCGAGTAAAAACGACGCCATCGTCATTCACTGACGGATCCTCAAGGACTTCAAATTTGGCGGGGAGCTGTGTCAGCGCTGGGGCCGACAGTAATGCACTCCCTGAAGGATCATTCCGCGAGCGTTTAAGGTCAAATGACATGGTCCGCAGCTGTAGTGAAGGGCGGACAAGGTCGGCTGAGCGTCGGGCTCTGCTGTGCGCCTCGAAAGACTTGCTCCTGTCGCTCATAGAAGGACGCTTGGCGAAGGGGCCAGATAATCCCGCATCAGCATATCCACCGTGCCGCCGTAGATCGAGACTTGGCCTTCCACCCAAGCTATTTCTTGGCTCACGGGCCTCACTATGCCTCAAAGCTTCTTTCTCAACCTCAACACTCTGTCGGACCTCTTGGACCTTTTGCAGCGCAAGATTCGCCTGCCTTAGTCTCGGAAGGATGACCGAGTCTGCTCCTTTGCAAATAAGGAGTATACGCCCATCAGGGCAGCGGATGATGATGGACATGCGTTTGCGTTTGCTGCTAAACTCAACAACATCCAGTATCTCATAAACAACTTCCCGAGTGTCCTCGCCACCGTTTGTAGATCCAAGCCTGAGCGTGACTGAATGTGATGATCGCTGGACCACTTGGTACCCGAGCTCCTGAGCTGCTCTGACAAGGGCCAACTCATCGGGAGATGCGGATTGGTAGTCAATGCCGTCGTCACTATACTCTGGTAAACAAGTGTGGCAAAGGGCGAGCGCAAGGAGATAGTCAGTTGCAGCTCTGGCGAAGGCAGAGTTTGGCCTGTGGCGGATGTACTCCATCAGGTCCGCCGAAGACAAGCCTGGCTGCTCGAGATCTGGTCGGCCAGAAGATCTCCACTGCAACGAAGACCTGCGCGGTGAGGTTGCCGAAAGTCCTGACCGTCGAGGGAACATCTCTGTCTCCTGTGGGCGACCCCGCGGGACATCATATGGTATCTCAGAATCCTCTGGAATCACAAAGCTCCGACGCTCTGGCTGGTGAGACATTACCACGGTTGGTACGGCCATCTCTCTGTTCGAAGAAGTAGGAGAGATGACTTGGACTGAAGTGGAAACAGGAGAAAGGCCATCTGGCTTTTGCAGACCCGCATCGTGTAGCCACGAGATTCCTGCGATGCTCATCTTGCGGAACTGCATAACGTTTTCCGTCAAGGTCCCTGTCTTGTCCGAGAATACGTATCCGACTTGGCCCAAGTTCTCCAAGATTGTGTTCGTGTTGCACTTGGCAGGAGTATCTGATGCTTCATGGTACATCTCGATGTCGCCGTTGAGCATCAACATCTGAAAGAGTTTGGTGAGCTCGAGAGTAACATATAGCGAGAGAGGAATGATGTTGTTAAAGTGTATGGCGTAGCCGACAACAATCTCTTGAACGGCTACACCAGCTCCGCGAAGGTACCAAGAAGAGTTTTCGGTCGAGCGTTGCCAGAGTAGATAGCCGATAGAGCATCCAGCAGTACACGAAAAGACGTACGCAACTAGTGTGAGCACAATACGGTTGGTCGTCTTCTCAAGTGCGGGTTTCTTGGCCTTGGGATGGCGGTTCGCGTTCATTCGGATTTTGCACTCCTCGCCCGTGTTGATGACGACGCCAACTGCGGCCGGGGTGTTTCTGAGTGTACATCCTCGGTAGAGAACTTCGTTGATCGTTAGAGGAGCAGTATCCCCGGCAATTGTAAGGCGCCCGTCGAAATTGTGAAGGTCCGGATTTGGATCCTCGGCCACGATTTCAAGGCCAGACTGAACAATATCAGAGATACTGGCGAGCTTGGTCAGGTTTGCGGGGACAGATTTGCTTTTCAAATTCGTCTCGCCATCCAAGGCCATCGTTTCCACATACGCAATGTGATCTTCGTTCTCGGCCTGGACTAGTATCAGGTCTGCAGGCACATCTTCATTTCGAGATAGTCTCAAGACGTCGCCAACTTCGATGTCCCTCCATTGCACAGTTCTCCATTCCCAACCTTCGCCAGCAGGTTCCCTCCTGTCTTCCCAAGATTTTTGCTGGAAGTGCTTGCCAAGAAAGTGTGGGAGTGGCCAGCCTGACTGGCGCTGAGTTTCCAACACCTCATCAGCCCCTGACGCCCGCCGCAAAACGGTGGCGCAGCGTGCATTCTCGACCTTGTCCAAACGATGACGTTTGTAATCGTCATAGCCCTCTTTGACTATAGTGAGGAGAACGAAAAACAGTAGGGGAAGAATGGTAGTAAAATTTCCCGTGGTGCTAATTCCTGGTATCGTCTGCGGGATTCCAACACAGAGAAAGTAAAAGTTGCTGAGACGCGAGAATTGAAACCAGACCTGCTTCGGGAAAAAGTCGTACAGGGTGTAACGGGACGTTCGGATCGCATTGGAGAGGTAACCATGGCCCCGGCGCTCATCGATGAGATGAGTAGCTTTGTCGCCGTCCTGGCTTCCCGCAAATCTTATGGGAACATGGCGACCATCCTTTGAGGGAGGTAGAGGTTTATGGAATAACCCCTCTTGGGAGACTTTGGCGAACCAATCGCTTGCGCGTTGTCTGGCACCAACTTGCCTGGGTGCTGTTGGTGGGTTCCCGGGCTCAATGTCGGTCGCAAGAGACTCTTTGCTTGGAGCCTTTGCCTTGTGGGAGACGATGCTAACCATTGCCGCTAGCTTTTGCAACGTCTGCCCAAGTGTCGACCTATACAGATGATAGCATCACGATTGAGGCATACAAATTTCCTCGAGGCAGTGTAGTCATCCCCTACCTAAGCCGACAGTGGAAAGGCGCCAAATGAATTGGTAAGAGTGGGACCCAGATCGGATCCCAAGTGTGACGCGAACTCGAATCCTGGGTCGCTACTGTGATTTGATCGATAGGCGGAAACAAGCCAAGGAACAGAGAGCAGTATCTCTTAATTCTGTGTATAAACTAGCGTCTGGGAGGCAGCGGCTCAATCAAATACAAGATAGGAAAAGCGAGTGACTTTCGAACATGAGACGAACGAGTGTAAACTACCAAGTTCAAGAACCGCAAAACATGGAATGAATGGTTGAGGCTGAGGCGTTCGTTCAGGAGGTAAAGACAGGCAAGCCTTGATAAAAGTTGGCACGCAATTAAATCAAAGTGGATCGGCAACGGCAGGAGCGGATCAAGAGCCCCACTTGTTCGCGTGTGGCTGACAAAGGATCTCATTGGCCATGTGTTCATGAAGATCTTTTTTGACCGTTACATGGTGACCATTTACGAAGTAATAATTAATTAGCCGTCTATCCGTACCGTCCATTTCGCAATGTGAATAATCGGCTCAGTGCTACCTAAGCCCACATCCAGCGCACTTCGCTATCAAACATTTCCATTGGTCGCATCAGTGGTTTAGTGGTAAAATCCATCGTTGCCATTCTACGAATACATTCGATGGGCCCCGTGTTCGATTCACGGCTGATGCAAGACAGTTGTCGACTTACTTTTTGACCTTGCTGATACCTCCTGCTTTTATTTCTGGCCGGAACAAGGAGGGGTCTGTTTGGAGTGGCTTGTCGGCCACTGCCAACGCCATGTCTCTCCCTGTTAACCCCGTTTTTTTGCTTTCACGTCGCGTCTTTGACTACAGTAAACAGCACATTCGATTCGTCACTAATTCTCGGTGTCTAACTGTATGACTAGCTTGCTCCCCGATACTTTTCCAGATTTCAACCTATCAAGCCCGTCCTGGATTGACTTCAAATTATCCCCAATCATCTCCGGAGCCGGCGCAGGCACAACCACGCCACGCTCGAGGGCCAAGGGCAAGAAGTCCTCATAGATCATCTTACCAACCTCGTTCTGCTCTAGCGTGGCTCCCCATACAAATTTTGACTTGACTCCCCTCGTCCAAGCCTTGACGGTCATGGACGCCATCCAACGCGTCATGAAGACGATCCGAGAAGGAATCCCGGCGTCGACGTCGGGCGGGTTCGGGTAGCTAACCATTGAGAGGAAGCGGTTGCCTTGACTGCGGCCGAGGATCTCAACGCAGGCCTCGGCACCCCCGTCGCCGATGGACATGGCGCCCGCGACCGTCCTGTCGCGGCAGTGGTGCTGCACAATGTCCTCGACGGCCGTTTTGCTCCGATAGTCGTAGGCCGCCGTGGCGCCGAGCGACTTTACTAGGTCAAAGTTTCGTGGCGAGCAGGTCGTGACCACATCGTAGCCTGCTGCTTTTGCGAGCTGTGTTTTTGCCCCAAGGAACGAGTGTCAGCAATTGTGATTTTGGCTATGTTTTTTTGTGCCAAACTACGACCACGGTTGAGATCATCTCACCTGTATCGCGTTGCATCCGACGCTGGTCGAACCGCCCCAGACCACCAAAACCTCCTTCTTGCTGGGGACGTCGCTTCCAGACCCGCCAAGAGCAGCCTGGTCGACCATGGGATGTCTCAGACCAAGTTGGTCCTTCTGAAACAATCCGCAGGCGGCGGTCGACAGCCCCAACGGTAATACTACAGCCTTTTCGAGTGGGATTGACTGCGGAACGGGCAGGTCATTTTTTCCTGCAGAACCGTGTACATTTGGAATCCACACATTGACGACTGGTTGTGATGCTTCTCCATGCCAAGGGCGTGCCCGATCACCCTATCGCCGACTTTGAGGCGCGTCACGTTGGGGCCGACCTCAACCACCTGTTTCGATGCGTGTCAGTATTATTATTAGATATATGGGTACACATGACGATGCAAGATCGAAGTAGCTGCGCTTACGATACCAGCAACATCAGACCCCATCACAAAGGGGTACTTGACATGTCCGTACAGCAGATTCCCCAGGGCCTGCTTCAAGGCCTCGAGTGGGTTCAGAGCGACGGCGGAATTCTTGATGACTATTTGGTCTGGTCCGGGGCTTGTATATGGTGCATCGCGAACCACAAGCGGTCGTTTTTTGGCACCTTCTAGGTACGCAGCTTTGTTGGTGGGTGCCATTTTCAATGTGTAAATACTGACGTTTTAGTGCGGAATCTCTTTGTTATCCAGTCAGAACATGATGGACGAAAAGCCCGCCCATCAACATCCCAGGTCATGGGGTTAGTTTATGACTATTTATCCTTTTTCATTCGCAGGCGCATGTTTGGTATACAAAGGGGTGTTTTAACCCCGACGATTTCCTATTGCAGCACAGCTGTCGGGTCGGCTGGCGGAGATAACGCCAAGAATCAAGAAAGCGAAGAAAGTGATCCCTTTTTTTGACTAGCGCAAATGCATATATATCTGACAATATTACTATCGCTTTTGCGGGCCGAGCTTATGACGTTTACACCTTGAAAATCTGACCAATACTGACTGAAAAAAGGGCAAGTAGGTGCAAAATAACACGCATAACTCCAAGCTCAAGTATCCCAAACAAGGACTACCGTCTCCTCTTTAATCACCACCTTACTTGCTCAGACCCCATCTGTCCCAATCGACTTTACCTCACACAAATCAATCACCCCCGTCTCTCTGTCGCTTTTTCCACTCTCCCTCTTGACGTCCAGCTGACTGCCGCCACTACCCCTTGACGAAAACGACATCAGATCCTCTGATATGCTGCTGCTGTTAGACTCCCCTGCATGGCTAACGTTGCGGGCGCCCAGGAGACGGCCAGCGCCGGAAGGACGAGGAGGAATGCTGATAATTTCTGCAGCGAGGTCGGCTAAAATTTTCCCCTTTCAGATGATCGGCCAGCAGCTACCGTTGCTGAGGCCGAGCTTGGTGGAAAGATATACGAGGTAACCGTCTCGGGGCGGGAGAGCAACAATGGGACGGTCGAAGGGGCCCGGGATGAACAGCCGAGACCGATGTTTAACGTTCGGGCGGTCCCAGGAACTGTCAATCCCTAAATTCTATACTCTCGGCACCAACAAACTCTCAGCTAAAAAAAAGGGTCTTGGGTCCATGAACATACTAGGTGTGCTGAACGACGTGCCCCTTCAGCGATAACAAGACGCCACGCGGGCCGGATTGACCACCATCACGCCCATGTTCCCCAGGATTGGAGGGGAGCGGCAAATTGGCGCCTCCACCCGTTTTCCATGCATATCGATGGATTTCGAGGCGTAAAAATCTAGCTAGTGTTAGGGGCCAGAAAGGGCTGATAACGTCTTTTTTGATGCCTTATTCTTCATGTCTGGTTTGTGTCTTGTCGATTCACACACTCTACTAGCCTGGGTGGACGTAAGTGGACAATTGTTTGTATATCATTATAGCGTTGGGGGATTTCTAGGCTAAGGTATGTGGTCTAGACTAAGCAAGAATGTGTATGGGGTATTTGATGAAAATCGCAATGTACAAAAAAGGAAATGCAAATGCATATGCGTAACAAAGGTATATACAAGAAATGTGCGCATAAAAACTGTTTAAACCATCTGGCTCGACAATGGGATGTGAATAGAACACGCAGACTCGGTGCCCGGCAAGGCAATTATAGTCGGGTATTTCTACGCCTGGTTGACGCTCCACGGCTGCTCAGACTGTTTAGCCGGGACATACATACCACGAACCTGCTTGTTGCGGCGGTGCGTCTCGATGCAAGCGCGTACAAACAGTGTAAGGTGCGCAATACTAGGAACAGAACGACACAAGTCAGTCAAAGGTCACCACTTTTCACCGGGGGGGATTTCCTCCAAAGCCGCACGACTGATAACAAGGAGAGGCCGTTTAAGGATTCAGACCCACATCAACATGACCGCAAACACCAAAATAGCCATTTGGAACGAGAATGCCCGCTTCAGGGCAGCTTGAACCTCGGCATCTTCATTGTCGTAGTTGTAGCGCGATCCGTAGTACCTGTTGCTTCGGTACGGCTCTCTGTTGTAGCGGTCGAGCGACTGAACCTCGAGGCCGGCATACGTGGCGCCGACGATGTAGCCGAGCCAGAGGACCAGGTGCAGGCCGACGTGCGCACCCGGGTGGATTCCACGATCCTTGCGGACCGCGAGGGTGATGAACTCGGCTACCTGCCAAACAAAGGACAAAATGGCCTGTTCGTTTTCGTACAATATATCTTGTTAGTCTTTATGGTCGTCTTGTTTTCTCCCCTGTCGCATTTTTATAGGAATAGACTAGGAGGTTGGGGCGTAGAAACCCCAAAGGACTTACCGGCGGGATAATAAAGATAAAAGTCCAGAATGGCGAGTAGTAGTAATAATAAGAAGAAGCAAAAGCATATCTGGTGCTGTTCAGGTTGCCGGCAGCAACGCCAATGATGATTATATCCATAAGGATAATGGCGATGCCGATAGCACTCTTGAACAGGAATGATTTCTTGCTCGAAACCACCTTGCTAAGAATGGGCTGGCCCGCGTTGTTGTATGCGTTGTTGTCCATTTTTATCGGCTGCTTGCTGATGATTCGGTGTGAAGACGATTACTGATTGTAGTATCTCTCCCTGTATGTCTGTCTGATGGCAGGTAAAATAAATGCAGAGAATGTGTTTGCGAGTGCTAATTAATGGTAATGTAATCACGAAGATATGTCTGATACTGTGAATAAGCTTGATTCCCAGACCGATTGTTGTGGATGCCAGGGCATAGCGGATTCTTATACACCAACCCATCTACAGTTTCTTACCGCCGCCTTCCCCCCAGGCAACATCCAAAATCGGTATTTGCAAAACCAAAATGACATGGAAGAGGGAGCGGCCCCGAAATCTCACCTCACCCGCCAAGAACAACACAGCCAGATGGGGTTTTTTTTTAAGGTGGCTCAATTTCCTGAATAGCCGCCTCAGGATTGGTTGACTTTGTTTGGAAATCCGACCCCCCCATAAGGTGAGATCTGACAGGAGGTGGATTGCTATTTCTTGTGGCTGATGCAATTGGATCGTTAAACGGTTTGCCAGCGTTACGACCGGATGGCTTAGCTCGCAGAGATTTGCGCTTTGCCAAGGCTGTCCTTTCGGGTCCGACAGGCCGCTGCGCTGTCGGTCAAGAGTGCTTGCTGCGCCTTGTTGGGCAACTTTGCCTTGCAGACTTGGCTCTGCATTTGATAGGGTCAACCTGTGGCTACAGAGTATACCGGTACTGGAACTGGGCACGGTAACACAACTCGTGACCGAACACCCCGTTCCAAGACATTTTGATTTAGGCACCCAAATATAGAATTTTAGACGTCGCACAGGAGAAGAAGAAAAACCTTCGTCATCTGTGTCTTGCGTAGGGTCAGTTCCAAGCAAGATAGTCAAAATTGACCAGTCCTCTGATCCACAAAATCGTCGTACCATAGGTGTTTTCGCGAATCTGCAGCGAGGCAATAAGGCGACAATTTCCCATTTCGGGCAATTTTTCTCTTATGTTTGCTAAGCTGGAAAACTTTCATACCAAGACGATACGAAAAAAAGGCCTCCGAAGAAGCCCAAAAAAAGTAACTTTCTCCCCAGGCCACACCTATTCGCGCTGTAGCACCACCATAAGTCCCATGATTCCCAGCATCGCAGTCTTCATCCAAGGGTGCTCCGAAAGCATGATGGTAACGTAGCCGACAAACGGTATGTACGCCACGACGCTGCCAATGATGTCTTTCCTCTCGAGGTAGTCCTGGTCCTTGGCGTACAGCTCCGTGTCGTCTGCCGCGTTGTTGTCGCCCTTGGTGAGGAGCTTGGCTTTGGGGCTGAAGCGAATGACACGGGTTCGTAAAAATCAGCCATCGAGCGATTTCGTTGCGGCAAAGGTTACAATCCTGTCGCGACCCAATTGGGAGGGTGGCAAAATTTTATATCAAGGAAGAAAGAGCACTCACCCTGCGCCAAACTTCCTCACGATCCTGTGCACAATCGGTATGTCCTTGCCCTTGACGTTGTAGACCACAATCTCGCCCACGTCCGTCTCTTGAACTATATTCCTGTTCCAGAGGAAGAGTAAATCACCACGCTGGAAAGCAGGCTCCATGGACCCCGAGAGGACCACGACGATTGGCGAAGGGGAGTCTGTCGCGACAGAGAGGCCCTTCCACATCTGCATCGTTTGTTTTGTCAGCCCCGTTTCCCTTGTTATACGGCGCTTGAAGCGCGCCCTGGAGAGCTTCCAAGATCGGGATCGGCTTGAAGTCTTTTTCATGCGCGCATGAAGTTGAGACCAGAGCCTATTGCTTTTGTATGAAAAATGTCGCGTACCATGAATGCTGTCGACAGAATCAGGGCAAAGTTGAGCAGCTGCGTGGCCGCTTGCCTCGGGTTCCCTAATGAGGACAACATGGCTGGTGACGCGGTAGGCGGGCCAAAAGAAGGTAAAATTCGCAGTCGCGCAGTATCGCAGTGATCGGGTTCCTGGTGGAGAGGAAGAATAAGAGCAGGCGCGTGGGTGTTGCGGTGACAATGGGCGATGTGTTCTTGACGATTTGGCTTTGGTGTTGAAGAATAATTAAAGGTACACATAGCTGTTTCTGCTAAGGCTAGGCTGTCCCCAAAATAGTGGGGCAAGGGACCGAGTCGTTCCTCAAGAGTGGATCTGACCACCTAGTCAATCCTCCCTACGAAATGGTCCTGTCTGTACTTCCCGCAACCCCAACCCTGGCGCAATAAGAAAGGTTGAGGTGCCACTGCTATCCGTCAAACTGTCACATCTTCCACAATTGACTGTCGCCAAAGTCGGCATGCCACCAACACAATCTTATTTCACAACACAAGTTACACCGTGAATCCAGTCAAAACACCGACTCAAATCACTCGCTCCACGTGACCTCCAAGCCACCAAACTCCACATCCAACTCCTCCGTCGACCCCTTCGGCCTGGCAGCATAGGCCTCGACCTTGAGCTCCCAGTCCTTCATATCATCGGCAAAGACCCAGCAGATCTCCCTGAGCGTCTTCTTGACGCCGTCGGCTCCGACGCCGTAAACCCAAAGGCTGACGCCGTTCTCGTCGCCCTCCTTTTGCAGGAATATCGTCGCGTCCACCGTCTTGCCGTCTGGCTTCAAGGCCACAGGGCTGATCGACCAGTCGGCCCACCTGTCGGTCGCCACCGTGCCCAGCAGCGGCGTGCCGTTCAGCATCTCCACGCCCGACTTGACCCACTTCTTGGGCGAGGTGCTGTTCCCCTGGCCCTCCGGCGGGGTGAAGGACAGCACGACGCCGCCCTGGTCGTACTGCTCCGTCGGCTTAAAGGTGAAGCTCACCTGCGCCGACTTGAACTTGGAGAGCGGGGCGGTGGTTTTGGTGCCGGCGGGTGCATGGGTCGGGGCTGTTCAAATGAGAGACAAGAGGATTTTTGTTAGTCATGAATGAAAAACCCCTTGATTTTGTCTTTTATTTTTGATGGCTGCAAGAACAGGACATGACAAAAAGGGGAAATCGTTGCATCTTACCGTTGTAAACGTCCGTGGTGGGCGGTTTGCGCCAGATGTCGGTGCCAGGCGCCGCCTTGATGTTGAATGAGCTCATGATTGAGTATCTTTGATGTGAGTGGGGGTTTGCACTGCAAAGCACAAGAACGTTTGCGAATGCTACAATGAGAATTGACCTTGAGAGAAATGATAGCATGTTTGATATTTGGAACAAGGCAAGAAAAGAAAAACAAAATGAGGATGGGCCCGCGCCTGCATCTTTATACCCTTCAGACGATAGACAAATAGCCGTATAGGCGCACTTGCTCGCCCGTATCCAGGCTTGATCGTTCGTTCATACAGTCCATCCACCCTTTTGCAACTGCGGGGTATGTCAAATACTTGGTAGTATTCAGTAACCCACCGGCACCCTTGAGGCCCCAAAGCCCATCAATTGATCGCGAGAATAATGCCACGTTGCGCAGTCACGCCAAATCAAATTGAATATTGTAATGGAAACGCCATAAAAACAAGAACACGATTCCATCCTGCATGCCTCGAAACCCGCATCATCTTCATGGTGCGTATTCATCCAGGTAGGGAGGAGTCTAGCTGCCTCTAGATGGCGGAGTTTCCTTAAAGGGGAATAGGGCGTCCCACTCTTCTCGGGTGAACTCTGGGAAGACTTCGGATCACGGAGCTGCGGGACGGTTTGCCGCCCCACGGACAAAGAGAGGGGTTGGTATGGACTGAAATCAAAAGGAGCAATAAGACACCCAAGGTGAGCCTATATTATATCATACCTTGTAAAAATACCGCTTTGGTCACGCATATCCATTCTTGGCACAATTTGGTGAGGTGGCCGAATCTCCCATTACCTCAAAACCCTTCAAGCGGAGGGCATCAAAGAACCTCGCGCGGGGCGTTGTCATGTTTCTCCCCCTACACACCCTCTAGGGATGGTAAGGGGGAATACAAGCCCGTCTGATGAGCAGCTCTATCGCAATCTATCGTAAGTCTCATCAAATCGTCATGTCAAATGAAGTCGAGAAAAATTATGCCCGCGCTAGGCAGCTCCATGCGAAAATAAGGAAAGCCCCTGGATCTTCCCCGTCATCTCCAACAAAAAGGTCAGCTCTTCCCATTTGCTCCTTCCTTCCTTCTCACAATCTGCTTCCTCCTTCCAATGGTTTTGACAAAGGGAATTGGTACAGAAAGAGTGGTGATTTGTTTTTGGGATTTTCGATGGGTGCGGAAAGGAGACAAAAGTAGGTATGTCGTTATTTTCTTATTGAGAAGACTTGGGAGACTGGTATTCTTGACGGGGATCCCCAGGGATCACTACCATTCCCATTATTCCATCCTCTCATCCTCTCATCCCGTTTTCCTTCCTCATCACCGAAAGTCCCCTCGAGTGGAGTTTGTTGTCAATCTCGTCGTTCCAGCCCTCTCTCTCTGAGAGAGGGGCGAAGAGTAGAAACCAAATAAAGAGAAGAGTATCCTTAACCAGCAGACGCCGTCGAGAAAGAAAAAACAAAGCAACGCCAAATGTGCTTGTACTTTTTTTTGGTCTTTGGTCGTTGGGATTTTTTTTTGTTTTGTTTTGTTTTTGTTGTTTGGGGTGATCAAGATGGTTGAACACGCCGGGCATGTGTTGTCGCAAGACAAGAAGAGCTCCAAAAAAGTTGCTCCAGGATAAAAGCATCCGTCAACCCTCGCTCTCGACTCTCCTCTCCCAAACCTGAACTGGAAAACAAACACCCAAAAACTGAACAGGCGTAGAGAAGAAGCGTACTAGCAAAGTCAGGAATGAAAAATCCACAACGGGGTATCATTAGGCGGAACAGCAAAAAAAAACAAGAAAATGCACGCAGGACAAGAGATCAAGAAAAAGAAAGCCATCCAAGAAGGTAGAGGGGGTAATGGGCTAGGGGTAATTTCCGACAGGATCACCAGGGCTGGGTGTTTTGATCCGTACCTGTCTGGTCGGACGGGGTTCTGTTGCTTGACACACCTCCCTCGATTAATTGCCCATGTTATGTTTCCCCTCTCACCCCCCCCCCCCCTTTCTGAATGGTTCATCGTGAAAATGACTGGGTCGGCCAACCTCGATTTGAAGAAGTGAAGAATGACTTTTGAAATGTCCTTGTGGCAATAAATTGCAGCAAAAACAAAGGCATCTCCCAAATGGTGTTTCCAATCTGATGAACCATACTTTTGGGGGAGCTGCAAGCGAGTAAGGAAACAAAGCAAAAAAGCAAAACAAGGAGAGAAACGCCAAAGAACGCCCAAACAAACCAAGATTGGGGGAGGGATCGCCCGAGGCGAAACTGACCAGAACCTAGGCTCAAAAAATCCTCGGTTGTCCCGTAAACGCAAAGCTCGCTTCTCAATCTGCTGCTATGTCCCAGGTGTGTTCCTGGAATCGGTTCAAACGCCAAGGGAAAAGTCCCGCAGGACCTGATTTGGCCAGACCACGCCGATTCCGCCCATCTCCGCAGGAAACTGGACGGGAATCAGTCAAGCAAACCCTTTCAGATCAGCCTCGGGGATCCGGCGTTGCCGTCCTCGATGACCTCGTCGAGGTGGTTGCACATGGCGACAAACAGGTCAAAAAACATCTTGGAGCCCTCTCCACCGCGCTCCATCTCGGCCTGCATGGTGCCGCTCCGTTTGAAAGTGCGCCTGCATCGGATGATGAGCGCAAGGTAGTGGGCGCGCAGGCGGCTGTCCGAGTCGGGCGTGTGCGCGTAGCAGTACCGGGCTGACCTGAGTATGGTGCCGACGTCGATGCCGGACTGGAGGCCCTGCTTGCGCAGAGCCAACCGCTGGAGCTCCTCAAGCCCGTACCGCCCTGCCGCGCAGTATATGGCCGTGTCGCGCAGCACGTGTTGTCCTTCGCCGGCCACGTAGACGGTCGCCTCGACTGGTTGGTAGCTGTTGCCACCGCCGCTCGCGCGGCCACCTCGGTTGTTTTCGTTGGGGTTGGGGGAAGTTTGCGGTGTGGTTCGGCGTGATGTTGTTGCGTTGGAGTCCTCGAGTTCCCAAGAGTTTCGGTGCTTGTTGTGAAGCAAGCGCGGATAGTAGTCGCCCTTGTAGAGGTACTCCAGCACGCCGGAAAACACTTCCGGCTCCTCCTCCGGTAAAGAAATTCTTTTGCTCTGCGCCTCAAGGTACTGACCTCTGCAAAGCTCCTCGAAGAAAGGGCTCTGGCTGAGGACATCCTCGTGCGCCGCAAAGAGTCGTCCTTCCTCGCCCACGGCTAGCGTGACGATGGGTGAGGGGGCGAGGGACTTGGCGCTAGCGCGCGCAGGTTCCTCTTTCTTGGTTGAGAACGACCTTTGTAGTTTCGACAGCTTCTGTTGGTCTCGTCCTGAGCTCGAACCACCGCCACCGGCACCTCCTTTCCTCGTCAACCTCGACGACTTGTCCACGCGATGTTGCGTGTCCATGCCGCCGCTGGCTCCGGCGTCTTTGGACCGGAAAGAGCGCTTGAACATCCTGAAGAGCGTCGCGGGAATATCTGCGAGGTAAAGTTTGTATTTGATCGGAATCTAGGTTGTAACCGGGTTGAATCAGTATTCGAAGCTCGTGTCGAACGAGATGGGGCGAATCGGTAGATCAAAACGAGTCGATGGGGGGAAATCCCCTGTCGCGGTTCGATTGATCGACTAATATCGTGTTTTTATTGTAGAGAGCGACGAAACGAGCGAAAACAGAATATCAAGGAGAAAGAGGCCTGAAGAGGCAAAACAAATGAGTGAGTGTGACGCACAAAAAAAGAAAGATTGACTGGGGCCCGTGGAGGATTATCGTCAGAGGGGAACTTGAACGAATGGCTGAGATATCCTATAACCTTGGCAGCCCGTGTGGTTTTTGCGTGTAAGGAGGGAAGAGGGAAATCGGGAAGGCGAAGTTGGGGGCAGGGGCTGTATTTATTGCTTCGCGGGGTTTTTGGGCTTGGCCGATTGGATGCCTAGGAACTTTGTTTGCGATAGGCGCCCTATTGGTGGTACTGACGTTGTGTGGGGGGTCGGAGCATCAATCACATTCAAGGATCCATCCAAGCCCTCCAGTCGCCCTTGTCCCTGCCCGACAAAGTCGCCAATCGAGCCAAGCCGCTTGAACCGTTGTTTTCAATTCATGCCGATGTCAACGACCATCTCCCGCGCCGAACGGGTTTCTTTTCCGACGGTCTGGATCGCGAAATCTCTAACAACGTTCATCACCACAGTCGCTGCTTTCGAGTGACTTTCCATTGCCCCGCCATCTATCTTCTGGAGAAGTAAAGTTAGTGAGTGCCGCTACAGAACGTTAACCAGAGAGGCCTCCGTCGGGCAGCAAACTAGACCCAAGGTACCTCACAGTAGTTTTCGACGTTGATAGGTACCTCGGTACCTACACTCAAGTACCTTCACTTGTCCAGTTTTTTTTTTCGGTCAGTTATCCGAGTCTTGGCCTCACCGCAACACGCTTACAAATGGCAGCGTGAGTCTCTATCGTGTACAAGACTGATTTGCTGCCTCATCTCCGGCTCACCTTGGTACCTCGCAGGCTTGGCATCATGCCTAGAACCCGCAAGCCTGAATTGAATTGTGACAAATTCGATGGTGCCTGAAAGCAATCGAAATGAAGCTGCTTGACCGCCTCGTCATGGGAAGTTTCCATGACGAACAGCACTCACCAATTGCGGGGTTCTCGATACATGGAGTTTCGTATCTTGTTGCCCACGTCCCACTGTCACCTATGTAAATAGTTGCAGTGGCAGTGTAAAGGTCTTGTAGAAACAGGTTTGCCATCAATTACTGAACAGTTAACAAATACAGTCCACGCACTTCGTCCAAGGTAAATATGTGATTGCACCAAACTAATTTAGTTTAGAAGTACATTCAATCGGGTTTCCTTCCCTTCGTTCTCTCATGGTTTACAACTGCTTATCTTCGAATTTGTGGGTTTGACTTGATATCATAGACATGTTCTGTTGTCTTGCAAGCCAAGTGCGTCATAGTCTTCTGACCGCCCACCACGTACCTCAAATTATGCTTGGGCAGACAGTAATCTAAAAACAACAACAGTACAACACCAATCTGAGTTTCCATGTGTCATGTGTTCAACTCATTGCAGTCTTGTCAATTCAAATGATTGTGTTGACGTGCCCAACCTTATCTCACCAATGTTCTGTCAACAACTCCACACGCACGCACACACACACACTCTCTCTCGGGTTCGCGGTTAGCTATAGTTCTGCAAAAGCTTGGCAGACGGGGAATGCAGCGAGTCTTTGTTGACGACAAGTTTGGCCTGGCCTAGTATCGAAGCTTCTTGATGATTGCCTCGCGGAAGCTGATGAGGGCATGCATGACTGAGAACACTGCACCGTAAACAAGAGAGATGTCAGCAAACTCTATAAACCTGGCATTTTCAGGAATACATACTGCCAGAAGCAAGACCAGCAAAACTAGAGACCGCTAACACGGTGTTGGATGCCAGCCTCGGTGGGTCGAAGACTAAGAAAGGATCATGGCCGGTAATAGACATTCCAATATATGCCCAAACGAGGTAAACCATCGCGAACAGATTTACGGCCTGGATGTGAGTCGAGAGTGGCTGTGGACACTTCCTTAGTCACATGCACAAGGGATTGTTGGGATATCTGCCGACAGAACCTACGATTTGTGGTTTGATGCTGTTGAGGAAGAGAATCTCGAGTAAGGCGACCACCGAAGGTAGAACGAACAGGGAAATCAAGGCAAGATTCCTGAGCATGTTGTCGTCGATCACAATGACCCTGTGACCATCATCTAGTCGAGAATAACACATGTCAATGACTCTGAACTAATGGTGTATAACAATAATGCGGTAGACTGCTTACTATTTCCATTATTGCCGTTGCCTGGCTTATCTTTGTCACCAGGGGAGGAGCCCTCGGACTGCTTCTCATTTTTCCCAATCCCGTGACCATATGGTGCCAAGACAGTCACGTATATGAACGTGTTCATGAAAGCAGCAACATGCGAAATGGTAAAAAAGAGACTGAAGAACAGACTTTTGGGCGAGTTCGGTCGTTGCTCCGGGGGTGCTGCAGCATTCAGAAGCTTGGCCTTGATACCGGAGTAGCCCTGGCCACCGTTGGGGTAGTGAAAGTGCATAAACGTCCAGCCGAACACCATGCACTGATAAAGAGTCATCATGAAGAGGGTGATGCTGGAGAACTGGAAAAGACTTTGCAGAAGCGAATGATTGTACTCATCTTGTTCGTCCCTGTGATGAGTGCGAATGTGAAGCTTGTGATACAATACAATGCAACTTGCTCCTGTGAGCAGCAAGACAAGCAATCCCCGAATGTAGCAAAGTACATTCTGCATCAGATATGGCCATGGTGAATGTGCTGTTCGGAGAAAGATAGGAACACGATCTTCCTCGACACCGTTGACACCGTTGGGGTCTGGTAGATGATCGATCTCAGGGCTGCTAGATCGTTCGAGCAGAGGGGATGTCTCGGACGAGGACGACATGGCTGCCAGATGTCTAAGCACCAAAGTGCGTACCTGGGTATTTAGATGAGTATGTCGTCGTGTAGTAGAACCAAAGGAATATGAAGCCAGCAGCTTGCTTGTCTCAGTACGCCGAAGCTAGAGAATCTCAGTGACAGAAACAAGTGAACAAAGGCCATGTAACTGCTATCTCCCGCATATCAGAGGGAAGCCTAGAGGTTTTGCCTGTAAAATAGATGAACGAGTTTTCAATTTCCACGTCTCAAGAGAAGAGAACAGTAGGTCGATCCTCAGGCGCAATGGAGAATGATTGGCCATGCACAGCAGAGAAGGAAGCTGCTGATGTAAATCGAATATTGTCAACATACTGCAGGCACTGGTCATTTGCAAAGAGCCTTGAGGTCCGAAGTTCCTGCCTTTTGCGTGCGGACGAAGAGCCTTTTTTTCGTTCAACAGCCATAAAGTTGATCAGCTGTTTCTCACTAAAGTGATAGAGGCAGTAGGTACGCGTTCTGAGAAGGATACTACTATTGAGTTTCCTAGTGGCATTTCACCCATGGCACGGTCGAAGCATTAACGTTGCCAAGCGCGACACAAAAACCGAAATTCAAGGCGCAAGACAGTTCTCACGACAATGGGTAAGAAGAAATGGCTGGAGGAAGAATACGAGGGCTGATACCTAAGACTTGGGCGACGGTGGACACGACTGTGAGGAAATTCTATTTTTTCCATTGCAGATCGAACATCTTTCAGACCATGCCACGACTCGAACTTCTGCAGTTAAGGTAACGAGCAAGTGACACACGTGACTTTCACCCCGCCTAGCTCCCATCCAGGGCCTTTTCCTCTCCGCCACATCATCCACCCAAGTTAAGTAACCCCACTGAAGATTTCCGCGCATCGCATTTCTTCAGAAATACCTCGCGCCTCATTCGCTTTCAACCACGGCGCGTTTGGTCCCAGGAGTCATCATCGAGCAGGCCCTTCCAGTCACTATCTCATAGCAGAGAGAGAAGATTGAAACGGCTCCTCATCTATCCTTATATCGACTGGTTTCGCTGTTGGCCAGCCTTTATTTTTCCATTTTCTTGAGTCCAATTGAGGTTTGGTTGCCATTCATTCGTTTGCCGAGTTCTCGAGAAAAAAAAAAAAAAAATAGAAAAAAAAGTCAAACCTGCCTTTTTCAGTCCCCAAAGACTACCAGGGTTGCACTACAACTTGCCTCGCAAACAAAGTCGCCTTCACCTGCGGTTAAAAATTCAGCAATGGCACCAGGCCTCAAGGCCCCGCGGAGGCCCAAGCCTGCCGCGCGGCCAAATCCTATCAAGGCAATTCAGGACCAAGCATGGCAGCAGCAACGCAGAGCAAGCCAGAGCCCAGCACCTTCCATGTCCCCAGCACCACAGGCCCGCCCTCAGCAACCGGGCGGCAGGAAAAGCCAGTGCCCCAACAAGAACTGTCCAAACCCAAACATAGTTGACGGTACTTGTCGGACCTGTGGTCGAGTTGCCGACGACAGCAATATTGTGGCAGAAATCCAGTTCGGCGAAACTGCTGGTGGTGCTGCCGTGGTACAGGGTAGCTATGTCGGTCCTGATGGTGGCGTCCGCCTGTCAGGAGGCCAGGGCGGTCGCCGGATTGCTGGAACCAACACATCCTCGGAGGCCAGAGAAAAAGCCCTTCGTGAGGCCAGGAGTCTCATACAGGGATTTGCAAATTCACTTAACCTTCCCGAGCGCACTGTTAACGGCGCCAGTCAACTCTTCAAACTTGCCAGCTCTCGAAATTTCACCCAAGGTCGCTCTTCTGTTTACGTTGCCGCCATGTGCCTCTATGCAGCTTGCAGAAAGGAGACTAGCTGCAAGATTATGCTCATGGACCTTGCTGACCTGGTGCAGCACGATGTCTTCCACCTTGGCCGCATGTACAAGGCTTTTATCAGCGACATTGGCGCCGGTGGCAACTACAACCCCATTTTTGTCGAGGATTTGATCTACCGATTTGCCGCCCGCTTGGAATTTGGAGACAAGACCAACAAGGTTGCCAGCACTGCAGTACGCTTAGTGCAGCGCATGGACCGGGATTGGATGGTTCTGGGCCGCCGACCATCGGGTATCTGTGGTGCCTGTCTGATTATGGCGGCGAGAATGAACAACTTTCGCCGCACAGTACGGGAGGTTGTCTTCATCGCCAAGGTTACCATGCATACCCTCCAACAACGGCTAAACGAATTCGCCGAGGTCCCTTCAGCCAAACTCACTGTTGATGACTTCTTGATGCGGGACTTTTTGTACGAGCAGATGGACCCTCCAGCCTATTACAAAAAGACAGCTGAATATCAAGCAAAACTCAAGGAGCGCCGGAAAAAGCGCAAACGCGATGAGGGTGACGATGGGGAAGAGGAAAGAAGGGTTGACGCTGATGGTTTTGCCATCCCAGCGGTTCCAAACAGGACAGATGCTGCATCTACGCAAAATCAAGAACCTAGTGATATAGAGGAGGGGATCTCAGAGGTTAATTCACACCTGGACGACCTTGCACGGCAGTTTGGTTCTCAGGGTGCCGTCCCCAGTTCTTCTGAGGCTGCCGCGTCGCCTGCTCCGGCTGTATCAGGGGGAGCCTCGCAGCATAGCAGACCCAAGAAACAACCTCAAGGTAGCAGCGTCCGCAAGCTGCCCAAAGTTGAGAAGCCGGCTTACGTCACTGAGGAATGGGATGAGGACGAAGAGCTTCTGGAAATGGAGATCACAGAAAACATGATGAACCCGTCTACGACCGAGGGCGCTATGCGACTCGCCAACGCGGCTGAGCTTGCTGCGCTGAAATTCTTCGCCGATCCCGAAAAACAGTCCCATCTAGACAAGCCAGAGGTCGAAGAGGATGAATTTGCTGACGACCCAGAGGTTATGTACTGTCTCCTCGGTAAGGAAGAGGTGGAGTTGAAGACACAACTCTGGGTCAATCAGAACAAGGACTGGATGCGTAAGCAGCAGGAAAAGGAGTTCAAAGCACGTCTGGCTGCAACGAATCCACCAAAGCCTGGCCGTGGCAATCGGGCCAAGAAACCACGCATTGGCGAGGGTCAGACGTCGCCGGCAGACTCGGCAACGGATGCCACGCTAGAAATGATTGACCGTCGCCAATTCTCCAAGCGTATCGACTATGATGCTGTCCGAAGCATGCTTAGCACCGGTGGGCCGGGCTCGGCGGGCGGCAGTCTCGCCACCAGTAGGCAAACAAGTCGGGCTGGCAGTGTTGCTGGGGGTGGGACTGAGGAAGAAGACGAAGAGGAGGAGGAAGAAGAAGAGGAAGAAACACATGTTGAAGAAGATGCTGAGGAAGAGGATGAGCAACGCAGTGATGACGAATAGCCTGGCAAAATCATGTGCTCATTGATAAAATGTGTTTTTTTTTCGCCCGACGATGAAGATGGCTACTTTTATTTTTGCACATTGTGCATTCTCATGATTGCCAAACACGCGTAGCGTCGGTGAAGCAACGGACCGGACCAGGCTGTCTGGCTAGCGGCATCTGAATGATGTATATATTTATATAGAGACACCATGATAGACTTGATTACGCCATCTTGGCCATTTTAATTCATCATCAAAGATCAGTTCACGAACCGACCATCTTTCCAACCAAGCAACAGGGTATATGTAGTCTTTAACAACATCAACATCAAATGCCCTGCCATCTTGTATGTTGGACTCATTCCACAGAAGCGGCAGCTCCGCTATCGTAACAAACCCCAGATCCCAGCCATCTCCTTGCAGCAACCCCACCAAACGGCATCCTTTGCAGCCTTGCGGTCGCAAGCAAGGGGTAGTAGGCACGAAGGGTATGCAGATACCTCGTAGATGGCAGCAGCACTGTTACTGGAGTCCAAGCCTGTTGTCTGTTCGATTGAAAGAGAATGCCGTTGCTTTTCACAAGATGCAAAAGTTGTAAATGGTGCAAAGTTCGACGTATATTTATGGGTTTGTTATATACAGGCGTAGCCAAGGTTACAAATAGGAAAAGCAGTAGAAGCTTGGACTAATCGTATCAATTTAAAAAGGTGCGATCTTTAGATGCTATTGGTATCGAGAAAATTCAATAAAAAAATGCAGTATTCCTTCCGATGAGCCCCATCCAGGGCCTTTTTTTCCCAGCCGGTTGATGAGATGATGCATGATTCGCTAAAAGATGACAAAGAAAATGCTGATAGTCGAGCAGTGAAGAGATGTTGGAAGTATGTATATATCATGACAAAGGGGAAGTAGATGTATTCTGTAAGCTTTGTTGCAAGGGTTTCCGATGCAACCTTGCTTTTTTTTTCATTTATGTTTTTGTCGACTTGAAATAGTCGAGGGCCGATGGTGGCCTTGACTGTTTCCAGATCCGGCGGTCGCTTTCTCTCCGTTGTTCACGGGGCTTCTTTGTGTTTTCTTCGTCCAAAAAGGGTGTTTTTTCTCTTCACACCAGCGGCTCCGTCGCTTACGGCCGTGTTGACACCTTCGGTTTCGATTCTCCTGGCCTCTTTGAGTGCCTCTTTTCTTTCAGAACGCCGCTCGTCAATAGTTTCCTGGCTCAGGTGCCCAAAGCCGTTGCGTCTCCGGAAGGTGGCGTCCACGACCAAGTTACAGTCAAGCAGCCTGCGAGGCAGTGCTTGAACAACGCCAAACATTTCCATGGGGTCCTGAACTGCGCGGATCTCGTTCTCGCCCAACTTGAAGATACCCAGCGCCACGCGGAACAGAGTCCGGCTGCCCTCGTAGAAGAAAATATCCCAGACACGTAGCGTCGTCTCTATCGGCAGGGTGCCGATGAAGCACGACATGAACCACGCCGTCATGCACAATGTAATTGGGGGAAGGCGATCGGATGGCGCGACAGCGGCGCCCTTACCCATTTTCCGCGACGATTTCTTGGCCTTGGCAGAGCCGTTGCCTTGGGTTTGCGGACGAGGGGCTTCGCCGTCGAGTTCGCTGCCAACCTTGGCCCATACCCCGGGCATGGAGTCCTTAACGGCCCCCATGAGCACTCCCAAGTCAACCTTGGATCCCTCGAGCGACATCTCGTGGGTTCCTGGCAAATGCACGATGGTGATGACGTTGAGCAGCCAAAAAGCCTGCTCCTCTGTTTCCACGAACAACAGCAACAGGCCAGCCAGGAAGTTCAAGCTTTGGCAATATCCGATCTGAGGGTTATAGATGGCGAAAGCGAGCAGTACCCTTCGCAAGCTACTGATGATCTTGGGTTCTCCAGTCCCGCTCTCAGTACCTTCGCTGTCTTCGGGTTCCGCGGTCGAGAATCGGAAGCTCGCATTATCAGGAAACGTGCGATGTAAATCACGCTCTATGGCCTCGACGTCGACCTCCTTCGGCTCGCCTGGTTTCTGAGACCGCTTGATAAGGTCGTGGTAGACACCGGCGTGCTTCGCAAGAATGCTTGGTCCTCCCGCGTAATAGAACCATGCTGCGCCCCGCCATTCTGGCGGGATACCTTTGCGAATAAAACGCTTAGTTTTAGCAGTGGGCGGGGGGAACCTATCGGGTTGGTCCGCAATCAAGCCGGAATCCTTGAGGTACGCCGCCCACTTCTTTTTCCTGCGAGCAAGGTACACGCTGTACTGTGTGTTCCAGGCATCATACTGCTCGCGCGAGATGTACTGGTTCTGTTTTCGGAAGCCATACCGGTCCCGGGCGGAAGGATCATCTTCCTCGGGTGCGGAGAAAAGTTGGTTGTTCGTATTGGTGGACGTTATAGGTGATGTTTCCGTCTGTACGGCTGTAGGAAGCGGTGGCTCGTTGTTGGAGAGGACGGTTGTGAGATCTGGGCTCGACACCGAGGTCCTAGGCCCTTTGCTTAATGACGGAGTGGATCTGTGTGTATGCGTCGACTTGGTGCTGACGTTTCGTCCAATCATGGAGTTGTCGTCAGTATCCAGAAGCTTGGCAGAATCGTGTTTACTGCTGGATGAATCGGTTTCCTGTTGCGGAATCTGCCTGACAGGTTCACCGAATGCTGTTTGGTCAGGGTCTGTAGCTTCAGAGTCGGTTTGCGGAAGCCCCGAGTTCCTGAAGAAAGCCGCCGAGTCCCGGACAAACAATGGCCCATCGGCATTGTTTGCTGCCAGTACCTTGCCCGGTAGCGGCAAGGAATCATCCATAGCCTCGCGAATTTGCGTTCCAACGTTGCCATTAGTCCTCGAAGAATTCCTTGAGTGAGATAGGGAGTAAGAAGTCGAGCGGCTACGATTCCGGACGCTGTTGCCCCTTCTGGGGCTGTCCATATCGTTATCCTCGGCACCTGTCGAGTCCGCAAATCCCTTCTCGTACATGCCCATCACGTCCTCTACGCTCAGTCCGTTGTCATCCGTGCCATGGCCGTGCCCAGACACGGAGATTGACGTTTTAGAGCTGCTCTTTGTGTGTATACTACTCCTCTCGGTTCCACCATTGGAGTACATGGTCCCCTGTGTCGTGGAGCCTGTGAGCTGAGACCGGTAACTTGAACGCATTTCCTCCTCATCAACAGTCCACGGTGCAGCTTCTCTGCCATGGCCGGTCAGACTCGGTTGCTTCTTCAATGAACCATTGCTGTCCTCACGCCTGTATGCCATCTGAGGCCTCGACAGGCCCGGAGATATCATGCCATTTGAGCTAGGGCCGGGTGCGGTTAGTGTCGTCGTTGGCGTGCGGGGCATCGTTCGGTAGGCGACATTGAGGCGGTCGTTGGAAGGCCGGGTACGGGTGCTCGGTATCGAGGAATATGTCGCGGCGGACTTGGTGGAGGAGACAGACGGGCCTCTCTGCCGTGGCCAAGCCGCCATTTGAGGGGCATGTATTTGGCTATTGCCACTGTAGGGCTCGTCTTGATCGAGGTGTCCGAGAGGGCGGGGATTGGACGGCAGCGTCTGCATGTTGGGCCGAGAGACGCTCGGCTTGCGAGGCCGTGAGAAGTTTTCAACGGCCATTGTTGGGTCCTCTCCCGCTCGGCTGCTAGACGGCCGGGACGAAGGTGGCGTGCTTGGACGATATGGGACAGGACCGTGTGGCTGATTTGCTGACGTAGAAGTAAAATAGGGGCTTTGGGGGCTGGAGGCAGGCGCAGCCGTATTCGGTCTACGGGTGTCAAGGTCTTCCTGCTCGAGATCTGGGAACTCGGGTATGCCTGGGGACGAAGGCTGCAGTGATCTTTGGTACGGGTGCACCGGTGCAGCCGAATCGAAAATTGGAGGATGGGAGCTGAGACCAGGGAAACGGGACGAGGTTTGGGAGTGATAGGAGGAGAATGATTTTCGGGTTGGGGATTGCAGCGGCGTTGTTGGCGCTGACAAGGAGGTAGACGAAGTAGTAGGGGATCTCACGGTGTTGTTGAACCTAGAAGAGGTGGGAATTGGGGCTTCGCAGGACGTATTGGTGGTGGTCGAGGTAATGCTGCCCCCAAAAGAATTATTGCTGACGCCGGTGAGGGAGGGCCATTCGGGTGATATTGGCGGCGACGCAGGTATTGTCAATGGCGGCGGCGGCGATTTGAATTGAGTCGGGTGCCCATCGGATGACGTGAATACATCTTGACACAAAAAGGAGTCGCCGTCACGATCAGAATAGCCATGCCGAGAATGCAAAGGTTGCTGATGGAAGCCCCGTGCAAGGACATGAATGGTTGACTCGTGGGGCTGCCCTGGCATTTCTGAGGCGTTCGCCTGTTTCGTCGTGGGTCGCTGTCGCAGAAGGTTGGCGTTGGCGTGCCAGTGGGTGTGGTACTGGGGCTGGGGCTGTTGCTGCTGGTACTGGTACTGGTACTGCTGAGCTTGGTACTGCTGAGGTTGCTGGTGGTGCTGCAACATCTGCTCGCTACGGCTGGAGCTGTTGCCAGTCAGGCTGGAGCCCCGAGGAGGTAAAACTACTGCAGCGACAATACCAGGGCCAGAGTCTGAATTGGCAGCTGCGATTCCATCCTGATTTGCACCCGTCGTCGCGGTGCGGAGGACTCGTCGTTTGGACCTAGACCGGACAGCATTATTGTTGGCTGTGCTGATTTTGCTGGTGCCCTCCTCTCCGTCTGCCGCATAAACATCGTCCGACTCGTACCCTGACCAGCCTGACATTGTCGTGTCTGCGCCTCTGGCAGCCATCAAAGATTTTTGTTTGGTAGGGAGAGAAAATGTTACCGTGGTCGCGCTGAGCTTTGCTGTGCTGAGCACACGACGGTCCCCCTGTCAAGCACTCACTGCAAAGCAACAACAGCGCTTCTTTCTCTCTCGCTCGATTACTACGAGGGTGGTGTTGTTGAAAGCGGCACAACCGCAGCATGCGCTGATGAGTCGGTAACAAACGCCAGCTGCAACATCGCTCGCCTGGTACGTTTTGAAGGATGTTCTAGAGGATTTGTGCGCCAGCACAAGGATTCGGTGACGGACCGTCACTGGGTTTTCTTCAATTGTGGGCTGTTCCTGACTCCCCAAGTCGTATCGGGGGGGCTTGCTGTCTACCCGGTTGTTGTCTTGTACTGTACTGTACTGTACTGTAAAATACGCTAACCGACCAGCAAACAAAAACAAAGAATAATATCAGCAAGCATCCTCGGGTTATGACACATGCACACAAAAATGTAAATCATAAAATCAACGAAAATCAAACGGACGACAAATTCCCCCCTACCCAAGGCATAGCTTGGTAAAAGTGTCTACTCTAGGTAAGGCAGGTTACTGTGGTGTTCCATCAGGGAAATCAAATTATTCAAATCTCTTTCCTGCTCCATCCACTATTTTCTTTCCCCTGGGCCCGGCCCAAATGTTTCCCCCCACTAGGACACCCCTGTACAAAAATTCCCGCCCAAAACAACAAGTCCCCACGCTCGCTTCCATCCCAACGACCGGATGACAGGTGGTAAGCCAGCCTGCCAGGCCGTAGAATTCAACAGATCGACATTCTTTCTCTCCAAAAGTAGACCTAGCAAAGCCGCGGCACTCAATTCCAAGCTAGTATGGTAGACCAGCCGGATCCCGACAAGTCGGGCGGAAGTTGTTTGTGTGGTAGTACGGTAGTATCACCACTAAAAGCGTCGTTCGGCCGGCTTCTGGCTGGTTGATGCCCTTTCCCATGTGCCGTTGTGAGCCTGTTCCTGCGGGGTCTTTGCCTGTGTGTGGCCGACCCGCGGCAGGCAACACAGATGAGGATTGTCAATTTGTTCCGTAAATTGGACCCAGTATGACAAACTGCCCGCTAAGGCGTCACCCATCGCCCATGTCCGTACTAGCAAGGCCTCGAGGTTATCTAAGTTGAGTGTGGTCATTTCTTTTGCAGCCATAACTACATTGTTTCTTTATTACTGTCCATCTTAGCTCGTTTACCGAGTACATTTCGGCTGCCCAGTCCGCACATCTCCTACCTACCGTTAGGTCTGGAGCAATATCTCAATTTTCGATTTGCCTACTGTGTCCGCGAAGCGAAGCTACTAATATTGGATCCCTTCGGCACCTGGCTGGTCCGTCGGTGTTGTAGCAACGCAAGGAACAGAGTTTACGACGACCACGTACTCGTTCCCCTCCATAAAGTAAGCTTATCCGCAAAGGGAGATGAACGCACGAGCAACCCTATCATTGCTCTGCAGGGTAACTTACCTACTCCGAAGCACAATACCACATAACCTGGGGCCCCATCCTGTGAGGCCTTCCTTGGCAGGCACGCGACTTTGCAGAACATGATCTGCAGTATTTCTCTCCTTCCATTCCGGAAACCCGGAAAACTCAAGTCTAGAGAGCGATTTGCATCTTTGCCCAGTCCCGTGCAAGTCAATGAGTGAGCAATAATTCGGCCCTGGCCTCTCCTCCCCCGTTCGAATCTGTCCAAAGTTGGGTTTCAAAATCAAAGCGCACGCTCGACCTGAAGCAGCCGAGATGCGAGATGGCCATGATTGACAGGCCCCTTCCGTGGTGCCCCACTCACCCGGAGGGGCGGCGACCAACTTTCCCCCTTTGCCTAGAAAACTGTCTCAAATTCGCCGGTCTGAGCGGCGGTTATTGATGGCAACCACCACGTATACCTTGCCAGCTATGGTCTAACCCAAGCGAAAACCTCCCTCTATCAAGTTCCCTTGAGTCTATCCTAGGTCTTAGCTCCGCAAGATTTTCTCGAAGCCGCCTCCGAGATTGCTGTGGATATACAGTATGTACAGTACACCTCATGCGCTTAGCAAACAAGAAAAACGGGAAGCGAATCAAACCAGGGCTTAGGCAGGTACCCGATCGGGTAAGAGGATTGGCGAGATGATTTATGGAATCTTGAACGGCGAGAGAACAATTCCGTCGGTGGGGATTCAGACTTCAATGTTTGCTTGGGTTAAAAAGTCTGTTTCTCCACTCCAGAAACGAGCTGTCGGGGCTCCCGGGGTTGCGATCCGGAATTGGGTATTTGGTTCAATAGAGGGAGAAAAAAACGTGGTGACGGCGGTTTTCTCCACTCTGTCACTTCCTCCACCATCAAATTCGTCACAGCACGCAGCATGTTGCACTTTTGACCTTTTAGTTCTACCTAGTCATCTGTTTACATGGTGTAGTTTCAATTCAGTTCATATGCGCAAGTGTATTCGATGGTTAACTATCGACCGAAATCTTCGATGGCATCAGTGGCACAACCTTCCTTTTGACATTTGCCCCTTAGGGGTCCAGCTTTACGTTAGCGGGTGATCGACTCTCCGAGTGGCTTTTTGTGACGGGATGACAGCCTCGACAAAACACTGGGATACGGTTGGCAATCTTGGCTCGAGCCACAACAAGAACACAAAAAAGAAAGATAGAAGAAGAAGAAAAAACAATTCTTATCCATATTCGATCCTCTTACTGCTGCTGCTGCTGCTGACCTAAAGGAAAAGGACAGTGTCTTCCACAGTTGTCTTCTGACCTCCAACTCCAATTGGTCAAGTCAAAATTAAGCAAACATCTTCGCTGCTTTGTTGAGAGATCTACCTAGCTTACTCCTCATTGTCAAAGACAGCACTCGTTGACTGAATGTGCTCACAGCAACGTTGTGTTAGGCAGGCACCTACCTTAGGTGGGCGCGGGTGCCTTATTATTAGGCAGTTAAGCCCCTTATCTTTCTGCCGTTTGTACTGAGAATGGCGCGTGGGTACAAAATACAAATGGCACTCTGCCAAATGATGCAATCCTCATGATCGACGCGTTGGCTCAGATACCAACCCGTCTTACTGGCCAATTCACTTTGTTTGCGCAAGATCTGTCAGGACGGGACGGGAAATGATTTATTGGGCCACGCGCTGTGACGCGTAGTTTGACGTTTCGACCGAGGTCATATCATATGTACTGTACTTCTTTCTCTACAGTACGTACCTACCTACCAACCTTGCAAGTACTCCATACTCTTGTCGATCCACTGCGGCCTGTATTACGTGCAGCTCTACTGGGTACTGTACTGTATGTACTCCGTACACTCTGTTTCCGTACTCAATAAGAGTTATTAGTATTAGGTTAGGCTCCTTTTCGACAATTGTCCCCACTGCGATCAATTCTATGGAATGTCGGTCAACCGTATATAGTACAGGACAGTAGGTAGGTACAGACGGAAATACTAGCTCTAATCTACCTAGGTACCTAGCTGTGGAATCCAATTGAGAACCCGACGTCAATTGCGATCACTGCGATACCCCCGCTTGAGGAGACGGAGCTTTCCAGCACGTGGGCCAAAGCTGTCTATCCTAACCAATCACATTGCCGACGGTTTAGCTACATGCACCTACCTGTCTTTGCTGCTTACCCCGTTGCTTGGCTGGTCTTGCCTCTCTCAGGTCCGATCCAGCTCGAGCACAACAAGCAAAAGCAGGCAAGTACGAAGTGCCTACTATAAACAGACACTCGCAAGGGGTCTGTGCATGCTGAGTTGCTTTTCATACTCCAGAGCTCCCTTTCAATTGCTTGTGCCGTGTGTGGCGTCTGTCGACCCTGGTCTGCAGCTTGAACCCCCCAGCCACCCCAAAAGATGGGAAATCGGTACCTTAGCCACCAGGCAAACATGCAGTTACTTGCTGGCAAGCTGGTAACCTTTTCCATCAAACATGAATTGCGCGCGCAACAACCCATCCACTTCTCCACATTCATCCCAGCCTACCCGGATCTCAGGAGCTTGGACCCTATCACCCCAAGGTGGGTCTAGGATGGAAGGTACCAGATACCGTCATCTTGACGATTACTCTGGACCAATTCAAGGTCACCCGCAACTTTGGCCTGATTTACCTAAGGGTGCTTTGGGCAAGCCTCCAAAGGCGCAGCCGGGACATGGCAGCAATAGCTTGTAGCCAACCCTGACGCAAGCGCTTGGTGAGGGGAGTTGGAGCTAGCTTCCCCTCGTCTCCCGTCTGTCTCTCTCTCCCTCTGCGCCGCGCCCGTCTGTTCCCCCTTTGGCTTGCTGCGCAACCCACCTCTCTCCCTTTTCTGGCACTTTGCGCAACAGCTTACCCCTGGACCTCCCACACATCTGACCAACAACACCCCCGATCTTCCACCCGTCTCCAGCTGTTCTTCCTTCTTTTCCCCCCGTATAACACCCATTTTTTTTTCACCCGCACCTGCTACTCCTCTTTGCCGGTTGCAGTTCAACCAGCTCTGTCTAGCCATAAACCCTACCAATTGAGTTTTACTTCTTCTATCATTCACCATGTCCCGCAAGAGAAAGCAAGATGAGGAGCTTGTTTCTCTCCCCAGCGATGATGAGGAGGAAGAAGAGTAAGTATATCACACGCCGTTGCCCCTATTCACACTTGCTTCTTTTTTTATGCGCTGCCTATGCGCTGGCATGGAACAGCGTTGCGCTCAGCGAGGGGAACACTGCTCCCCGGAGCCAATCTAGCCCCGAAAGCTGCATCTGAATAGCTTTCCAATGCGTTATCTTCACTCTCTGGGCCCAAGGAGGTTTTCCTCATTGCGCCATTCTACCGCGCGCAGAATGGGATTAACAATATTTGGCTGCTAGATATGTGAGCGAGGAGGATGAAGAGGAGCACGACGACGAGGGCGAAGAGGAAGAAGAGGAGGAGGAAGATGCAGAGGAGAACGGCGATGACGCTGGCGAGAATGGCACGACCGGTACGTTGACTTGCGACTCGCACACCCGAGCCCACAACCAGTTCCCCTACAATCCTCTTTTACTTGAAGCCACCCGCTGACTGGCGCCTTCTTACAGACCATGCCCCTCCAAGCAAGAAACAAAAGACAGCCGTCGCTTCGGATGAAAAGGCGCCCACCAAGGAGGTCGAAGACGACGATGCCGAAGAGGAGAATGGTGATGATGCTGCCGAGGAGAACGGCGAGAACGGCGAGGAGGCCGAAGATGACGAGGATGCAGCCGAGGACGCCGCAGACGACGTTCCTGCCAAGGATACTCCCGCCAAAGTCTCCAAAGAAGCTGCCGAGGAGGGAGACTCGTCTGCCGAAGTCGCTGCGGCTGGTGGCGACGATGACAAGGCAGATTAGGCAGGATGCTTGCTGTTGCCTACTCAAGATTTTTCCTTTCTCTTGCTCCGATCTTTGCAATTTACCTACCTAGCTTTGTCTGCTGTCCACAGAAAGAATTGCGCAGATTCTGTTGCTGAAAACATGCAACCTATTGTTTTGCCCTTGGTAACAGCAACGATTTCTCAACATCGTCTCTTGGTGTTTTGTGGTCTTTTGAACTTGATGCTTTCGTAGTGTACAGCGCTGTCCGGCTGATGTTGTGCATGTTGCATATGCATCGGTCATCATGGCGAATGAATTTTGTACACAAGAAAGAGCAGACTCTGGTTAATGTGTTGGGTGTCGTTGAAGGGGAGTCGTGGTTCTTTATTTTGAGCCTCAATCAAGCCGCTGGGTCTCTATGGGGCCAGGTCAGGCATCCATCCGTCTCTACCTCTGCAGCTCTGCTGCACCGAGGCCCAACGCCCGCCCCCACACCTGAAGCTAAGGTACGAAAGCTATTTCCGTGTTTGGAGCTGTCAGGTGAATGAATATACGCATGTACATGTCCCTCATTGTCTTTGCCTCCCTCTTGTGTCCTCGCTTGATTGTTGAGACTTGAAAGTCACCCGATAATGCATATTGCTCGAGAATAAACCCTCAATCGACTTCTTGCATACCTTACACAAAGTACCTTGTGAGATTTTTTTTTGGTCATCATTGCTATTGTCATACATACCCTTTTATCGTCTCTCCTTGGATACTGATCACGGAGAGCAAGCTTGCCCTTTTTTTTTCCTGAGCGACGAACACGACTTGTGCTCGGCTGTCCAGGTTTCTCTGCATCTCGAAGCTGTTTCTGATCCCCTCGTCTTGCAGTTTTTATCGTCGCCAAATAGCACAACTGGTTGAGTCTCTTCCAGCTCTGTTTCTTCTTTTCCAAGATGTCGAAAACATCTGAGAGTTATATAGTCATGTATGATATTCAGTAGAGATTCCTAGGCTCTCTAAACCGGGCAGATCATAACATGTACCTCAGCACCACTTGCTAAAGGACACCCGTCGGTGGTTTGTGGATTTGCGCTGGCAATGGGTTCAAGATCTGCATTCGTGGGGGAAACGCCCTTTTCGAGTGCTCTTGCGATTTCTTATTTATGTCCATTATCATACGTAGGTACAGCCTCTGCAGCGAACAGGAGATTGGGGCGGAACCATTCCTTCAAGTCGATGACATTTTCGTTCAAGATGCATAGTAGGTTCTCTTTCATGGGTATCGACTTGTCTCGATAAATGACTTGTCTTGCTCGACTGATTCTTGCTGTGAGGTATATTAGCGGGTTGAGTTTTTTCGTTGACAAACAGGATACCAAATAGCCAACAGAAAGATAAAAGAAATAACAGTTTCAGGGAAGTCTTGACTTAAACTAGAACCTAGGTAGTATTAGTTGATTTACTCAAAGTATCATATATCCTACCCATCCATCTCTTTGATCAAGACCTACTGACATCCCATTCTCAATCCCACCGTCAAGAGTACTTTGCAAACATTCAGCATGTTTCTGTTAGTCAATCGCAAATAAGGAGAGAAAGACACGACAGTTCGATCCCAACATACATCGACCGGACAACATCACCCACGACATGACCATGATCAGATTCACACAGCCAAGGCGACACCGAGCCCTCACCTTGCAGGATTGCCAGCCTGAGCGATGGAACAGGTCGACCTTATGGACCTTTGCTGTCTAATTTAAGGAACGTCATTCTTGACCGCTGGGCGAAATCTTGGTCACGATGAAGCTGCGGAACCGGCTCGGCCTTGGGCTACTGTCTTTCATGGAAGCAGTCAAGGTTCCCGAGAAGGCGTGTGAAAGAGTTTATGGAAAAGAAAAAGTCGCTGATGGTCAGTAACTGTACGCTTGAATCCATATTCTCTTTGTGCCTCCATCTCTGTCACCCTGCTGCTTCTCGTTCGCTGCCTCTCAAGGTTCGCTTCGGGCGCAAACCCTCCCAGAAGAAGCCCTTGCCGCTAGTCCTCTATCCACCGTGACAGTGAAAAGGGTGGATGCGGCTTCTCCCCTCTTGCATCTCATAGGTACAGGTCACCCCATAACAACACATAAGCCTCGGTGCATCCTTATTCAAGCCCAGCACGCCGGTTTTAGGACCACTGGTGGCCGCATTCTCAACAACGATCAGCTTTCAGGTAGTGAAGGCCACTGTGTGGTAGCCACAGCACCTATACTTGTGGTCTCTGAGATCCACCTGTGATTTTCGAAGCCACACACTGCGCAGTCAGAGGAGAGTATCTGCTCACTCAGCACCACGCCGCCGGGCAAGCAGACTGACAAATTTTTAGAGGCAGAGCGAACCAGCCTGCAGCATGCGGCCGTTTTATGACGGAGCTCATGAACAGACTATCCGTCTGCTGCGATGCCGCCTACGGGTTTGTCATCACCGCTATATGCTGCTATGGCAGCCAGCTGCAGCTGTCCTAGGCCGTGCCGCTCGCGAGACCGATGGGAGATGGCTGGGGGTGAGTTTGTGTCCGAGCGAGGGTGTCCCCGGTAATCAGTCGGTTTGCTGGGCACTGTTTCCATTGACAAAATGCCAAGAAGAGTCTATGCCACAGCTAATGAGCAAAGAACACCTCGTGCTCCATCATCCAAGATTCCCGAATAGTCAGTCTGGGCAGCAGTCAGTGCAAGCTTGCCAGCCATTGAACCATGAGTAACACAGAGCCGACGCCGGTCCATGGATGACTTACGACGTTGTTCTAGACTGGATATTACAAGGGTAATTTTGTTTTGATGTATAAACACAACAAGAAAATATGACGTAGCGTTCTGTGGTAGGTTTGGCGGCAGTAAAAAGGAAACAATTGACTGATGTCGGGCCTCCGGCAAATAAATTTCTGACAGTCTCGGGCTTGCTACTCGCTCAATCAAACCTCTTATATCACATGCAAGAGTTTGTGACGAAGGGAGGCTGTATTGAGGTTGGTAGGTATTCACGTCTTCTTGGAGCCCGGCGGATATTACCTTTGTTATCACGGGGGCTGAATCAGAGCAAGGAAAAAGCCTCAGTTATTGAGTTTTGTTTCCCGGTGGGTTGAATCAGTCGTCGCTTGTTGGGATGTAAACATCAGCCGTCCAGCAAAATCGCGAGGTTTGCGATCAATCATGCCATTCTTTGGACGTTTAGGTGTGTTTATCAATCACCAATGACTCTGACCTGGCATGAACGCACCATTTGTGAATTGTCTCTCTCTTTTATTACCCCAACCCACTACCAAAATGGACTCATCCAATGCTTTATGATCCTAAGCTCAAGGAGAAGGGTATACGAGCTCTGAATAGCTGATGGCGTGTGGGCTTTGTGTTCTGGGATTCGTACCTTGCAAGTAACTATAGGAAAAAGAAAGCTCATCTAGGTACGCCTTTTGTAACAACCCAAAACCAACAAAAACCCATCACACAAGAACTCCTTGGCCGTAAACAGTGTACACAGCTTTATTATGCGCGACAAAAAAAACCAACCACAAGACTAACTTAGGCAGCAGCACGACCAGAACTTGCGGTGTTGTCAACAATGATACCAACACCAGCTTCGGGAGTGCCGAGCTGTATCTTGGGACCTTTGGTTAGGGCGCTCTCGGCGAAGTTGAGTGCGGCCTGGAAGCCGGCGTTCTGCCTCTTCTGCAGAGGAGCCGAAGCGGACTGCTCGTTGTCTTCCTCGGCATCTTCCTCGACCTCAACTTCTTCCGAGCGGGGCCCCAGTGGGGCGGCGCCAGGTAATGGGAGAGATGCCTAGTTCTCCAGTGAGGGATACTGTTAGCCTGCAGTTACGTTCTACGGCTTTTCAAACACTGTGGATGGGTGAAGAAGCCAAAAAAAAAACACATGATAAACGGGAAGTGTTGTAATGTGGAAAGCCTACCTTCTCATTGAGAATGCCACTGTCGACGGCCTTGGCGCCCAAGCCGAGACCTTGCTGCTGGGGAGCTGCTGCAGCCTGGTTGGCGGTGGCAGGCTGAGCGGCACCCTCAGCAGCGGCAGCACGTGCACCACCGGCGGCGGCGGCACCCTGCAGGGTGTTGATGATAGACTCAACACCGTTTTTGCCTGCTCCTCCTTCGAATCCTATAGCACCATCACCGACCACCAGGGCGGGGGAGTAAGCGCCGAGATTGATGTTAAGCGGGAGCGGGACGGCGTTGACGACGGCGCAGAAGGCGACCAGCCTGAGGAGGTACGATTGGGAGACCATGTTGACGGTTTGTTTTTGTTGATGTGTATACGGATATTAGGTGGTCCAAGGTTTGGGTTGGTGTCGATAACGAGAGACGCTGTCTCAACAGTTGGAGCCCAGCTCGGGAGAAGGGTAATAGAAGCCGAAGACCGGACGGATATTAGAGCTGCACCACCAGGGAGTAGAGACTTTTTTTTGGGCTGATGGATGTCCGGAAACAAAAGAGAGGAGAGAGGGCTGGAGAAGAAAAGGAGAGATAGAGAGAAGAGACACGAGGAGAAATAGAAAACAAAACCTAAAGGAGGAAACCTTCAGATGGGGAGGACATGGGAGCTTTTAGATTCGCATGAATCGTTCCTCACCAGCCAGCGGAGAGACAAACCTGAACAGAGGAAAAGAGAGAAAAAGAAAACAACGACAGTGATTGCCCATCCTGGAGCGCAAAGGTCTAAACCTACTCGGCAGCCAAAGGGATTGTCGCCATCCGGGAACGACGTCGCGCTCACGGTGCACATGCTACTAGGTGCGGCAGCGCCAAGAGATGCCAATTGTCTGGGCTTTGGTATCAAGCCTTTGCAGGTCCCGCCGCCGAGCCGGGGTGTCGTTGGTGTAGCGGTGGAGCCTGTGATATTCTCCGGGGGTTGTTGACAGCGGTCACCCTGGACGGGTCTTGGGTTTGTATTGAAACACGGATAACGAGCGGGGGCCCAAAGGCTGAGGGGAGGCATTGGGACTGGAACTTATTTCCTAGTGAGGACAGGGCATGGGAGGATTCGCGAGTCCATCAAAAAAAAGTCTGCTTGTTTAGGCCCGGACTGTTAACATTCGTGATGGCAGAATGGTGCGAGCTTTTCAGCTCACCGGCAGTCGGCACAAGGCATCCATTACAAAATCGGGCTGGCTAATAGTCGAACTGAACTCTGAGCTGTGGAGGATGCTAAGTGAGCCTTGCTTCCGCCTTCGCTCCGGACACAAGATGGGATGGACTTGACTCCAACCACCAGTCATGGATTGCAGTAGACACGATGTGTAATTACACATAGAGAGGGGTAGTAGGTACATTTAGGTGAGTTAAGGTAAGGTACGGAAGGTACGTCGGACGGGGCACTTTCCTCCAAGGCAGTACTGTACCTACTCCGTAGGGAAGCGGGAGGTACAACTCCTTCGTGAACACGCTAATACAGAAATACTCCCTCGGGTGTCAGGGTGCTACGATAGGTACCTACCTACCTAGGTAGGCAATAGCCAGCTAGGGTCGAGGTCCACCAAGTTTCAATGCTAGTTCTCTTTTCCTCAATCAACAATCGCAGGCAGAAATGGTCAAGGATTCAAATTCCCATCATCATCAGCCCTGGTCTCAAGGCCTGCAAAAAAAAAAAAAAAAAAAAAAACCAAGCATTGACAAACTTGGCTTTCTTTCTTGGTCTTATTTTCCTTCTTGGCCAGCTCGAATTTGTCGATCGAGGGGGGCATGCCGTTGCATTATTCAGGAGTCGCTCCGTATGGCCAAGACATTGCCCAGGCCAGTAAAAATGCTTGACACTAACCATCCAGATTTCTTTTTGGCGCTTTAAGTTCTCAGTATGGAAGTCACAGTCGAGGAGGGTCCCGGTGTACCACCGCTGTATTTTGCTTCATCCAGCTAGGCCTACATCCAGCAATAGTAGACAATTTTAAGGGTACCTGCTTAGAGGGGCCGGTTATAATTGTAAACGAGAGGAGGACATGTTGAATTGTGCAACAGACTGACACTCTGCCAAGACTTTTCTTCATACCTCACGAGTCACGTCCAGGACTGCCCTTGTCAAGAGATTTGTTCGCGGCCGATATGTTCCTGGTTTATCCGTAGGCTTATGGTTTGAATTGAGTTTTCTCTCGTTGTTTTCCTTGTCAAGCCAGTAGCAGCGCTTTCTATTTTGCTTTCACGTGTTGCCCACTCACCGTTCAAACCCCATGGGGGGACCTGATCGAGGAAGAAAACGCGACCAGCATTGGAGGCTGAGGAGAGCCCTGTTTTTTTTTTCGTCCAAGCTCAAGCTCCACGCTGTTGTTGCCGCTGATCTTGCAACACAACAACCGCCCGACTTTTGCAAATCTTGCCTCTTTTTGTCTCTTTTGGGACAGTTGATTATTTTTGTAGGCGAATCAGCCTCCACAAGCCAAATTCGAAGCTTTTCATCTGCCCTTCAACGTGATTTAGCAGTATTATCTCCATCCCGGCACATATTTTCATCTCTGGGGTCAATGTGCAGATTAGATATTCAAGTCTATTTGTATCTCCATATTTATAAATCTCAGGGCTGGGCCGTTTTTGAGGATTTCATGTTTGCGTGAGCAACCAACCTGTCGTTCCCCTTCCTCTCCACCTTTACCGTGGGTTGTCGCTGTTCGTTTTATCTGCACAGTCAATTCTTGACATGTCCAAAATTCACCGGGCCCTGACCCCTATCAAGCGGAAACATTGTCTGCCTGGCAAGGTGACCGTTGATTCCGACAAAAGCTGCCTCGTCCAGTCAGAAAGCATAAACGCAATGCATGTTAAATATACATCGTGATCGATATGCTTTTTTTCTTCTTTTCTTCTTCTTTTCTTTTTCTGTTTGGGGGCTTAACCGTTTAGAAAAGGCCTGATTTGCAACAACCCACAAAAAAAAGAGGGAAAGCAAATGCCTTTCCGATCCCTGACTGTTTACCTACCTAGCGATATACAACCCAAAATCACCCCCTTTATTTTCTTATCATGGAATTCTCTGCCCCTCCCCCTTGCCTTTGCCATTGGTATGTCTTAGCGGACTTTTGAGAATTGCCCATGCAAATTCGCGCAAGGTCCAGAATGTCTTGGCTTTATGATGCCTCCTGGCTTCGCTCGGACATGGATGTGACCTCCGGCGTAGCATCGACCCCGTGGGAGTGGGTTTCGTTTGCTGTAGGGCAGGTTTAAACGGTGGCGGAAGAAAGAAATGGTATTTATGGGAGCTACATGCCATTTTCGTTCAAGTGCACCAACTAATCCAAGGCAAAGGCTGATTTTGATTTGATGGGGCCCCAGGAGTACGTGGTAAAGTACCGAGGTAGGTACCTAGCAATATTGACTGAATCAATGATTAATCTAGCATTTTGGACACTACCATGAATGGGAATGCAATTTAGCCTTTGATAGGCCAATTGCAACCCCAATGCTAAAGAGCTTGCCAATCAGCTAATGCTTGATTGGTTAGATGGGTGCTGTGTGTAGTATGTATACTTGGATGCACGACAAAATTGTTTCGAGTAGTGCCATGGGTGGGCGTAGGTGACAGGACAGGCCAGCCACACTTGAAATGTGGTTCGTGTTTCAAGTGCCCCGACCTGGCAGCAACGAGCGGCATATCTACATTAACCTACCTACCTACCTACCTACCTACCTACCTGGATAGTATCGCTAGGCGCATGCCTAAGATACTATCGTTTCTAGGTAGGCAAGGCAGGTAAGAAAGCAGAAAAAAACACGCCTGGCAGTCATGTACTGTACTACTGGTAAATTGGTATAGCTCTACTTTGTAGTTTCTCCTCTCCGTTTATTCTCTTTTTACTTTCCCTCCTCCGCGGCCGGCACCGTGTGGAACACATCCTTTAGGTAATCCAAAGCCTCCAACGGCACCTTTTGCCCGCGCAAGATGCAGTACGCCGTCGACAGGTGAAAGTGGAAGTTGGGAATGGCAAACTCGCTAATGTAGCTCTGGCACGTGAAGCCAAACCTGCCGACCTTGGTCTCCATCACCACCTCCTCGTCCGCGGGCCGGTCGAGCGCCTTGGGGTCAAACTCCTCGAGGACCTTGATGGTGCGGGCGACGCGGTCGCGCAGCTCGGCAAACGTTGTCTCGTTGTCCTCCATCGGCACGTGCGGGATCCTGCCCACGCGCGACAAGACGAACCTGGCCGTGTTGGAGCACGATTGGACTTGGTATGCGAGGCTGGGGCGGGGGGTGCGTGAGAAAAAGGAACGTCAGCAAAACAAAGACCGAGGTTTTTTTTTTCTTTTTTTTTTCTCTTCGCTGCATGACTACACCGGGAGTCGGCGAAGAGGGGCTTCCAAGTGGAAAAAAGAAACATGAACGAGTACCCTACCCTCTCATGTCTGGGACAATACGATAGTTGATCATGTCATCGTGTGCGACTTCATTCTCATCGGCGTACTTTTCGCCTTTGACTAGAAGGCCATCCATGGCCTTCAAGTACTTGATAAAGACGGGGATTGTCTGCTGGTAAAGGCTGGCCATTTTGAGAGACTTTGTGAGTTTAGGTGCGGTTGATATCTGTGTGTAATTCTCACGATGGATGGCGGTACTATCCCGACTGAGTTTGATCATTGTCCGACGACAAGAGGAGGGGAGAGCATATTTATACATGTCTAAGGATGTATGTATACCGACATATGCATCGTCGATAAACGTCGCAAACTGGCCGATGAATACCTTGAGCACTCCATATTATCATGATAGCTCCCGACAGCCGCCAGCCGCGTCGGAAGCAGTAGAGCCACACCGCCCTCGGACTCTGCTCGCATACGTATACGTTCCGGGACTAAAGCTGACGGTGTTTTTTTTTTTTTTTTTTTTTTTTCACCTGTCAGCAATATAATCTTCGGGTCCCTGTTATGAGTACGCCGATTGGTGTTGGCCCTCCATGTACCTGTCTTGGTTGCGTCAGACTCGCACTATCACGTTAGGCAAGCAAGGCAAGGTAAAAAAAAAGGTGGGCAACTAGGTGGTCTTAGTAGCGCTGATAACAAAAAACCCGCTTCCTTAGGGACATGGCGCCTGTAAGTCGCGGTCGAACCTGCAACTGACATTGGTTATTTTCCGGCCCTAGACGGTATGTGCTTACAAATACTATCTAGTGCTGAACTGAACTAGAATATGCGGAAATAAGATCTCATGGCTGTGATTCCCGAAAGATCCAGGGATACGATTAAAAACTGCTAGAGGAATATCGACGCTACCCCAATCGACAGGTGATAGTGCCGACGTTTTATTGGCCGAGTATATCACGCGGTCCTCGTTGACGTATATTTATCCAGCCAACCCCTCGTTACCTCGTAGAACCCTGCATATGTAGGTAGGTATCCAGCGCCAATCTACACGTAAGCAGTATAAGCTATCATCTCCGCTACCTAGCCAGGCAACCAACTAATTACAATAGGCTCCCCTCAAAGTTCCACAGTAAGCCTATCTTCACAGAAAGTGACCTGGCTGTTAGCCATGACTACTAACATAGGGCGATGTACCAAATGATGTACACGTCAGTCGAATCCAAGTCGCCCAAATACAAGGAGGAATTAAAGCTGCATGGGACACATCGCCCCGATACGTTCCTCAAACGTTCGCTCTGAAGTAAACCTTTGGGCTGCAGGATCCTACCATAATCACAGTCCACACATGGCCATGATGACAGTATCGGATACATCCTCTCCATTCACATCCCCAACATATCCCAGCTTACCATTCCCGACCTTTGTAAACTCAACCGCAGCCTCGGGATGATTCTCGCCTCGTCCGTACCACGCATCTGCCTCATTAACGTTGCCCAGGAACAAAGCCTTCTGGATATGGGCAGAAGAGAGCCGTCCGGCAATGTCGTCGGGCACAGCACGCCTCCGGAGCTTGACGGTTTCCCTTGTGTATGACGCCATCGTCCATGGCAGACCGATGGTCGCGAACATCCGGTCCATCTCCCCGCTGGTCACAAAAAGTACTGAAGGAGCCGGCTAGCACCACCGTGGCTCCGCCGTGCATGAGGTCGATGACACGTTCGAGGAGCTTTCTCTGGCGCGGGATGGTCCCATCGACATCGAGGATGACAGGGGGGTGGGCTTTGATTGAGCTTGGAGACGGCCTCGTCGACCGTGCCGGCAATCTGGACCGAAGAGGCCTTGGCAGTGATTTTGTTGATCAGGGGTGGGTAGACTCGTTCAACAAGGAATTGTCTTTCGACGCAAAGCACCAGAACGTCACGGCGGCTTGTGTTATGTGTAGAGACGTTTGTCGCCGTCCCCGAGCCCCGATAGACGGTAGCGAACTTGGCTGTGTCGCCATCGATCATGACGATAGCATCTTCAGTCTCAAACCATGCACGCTTGCAGTTAAAAACCACGAGTTCTGCCTCATCAGGTGAGCCGGGGCTGTAACTGTCTGGCGGCGTTGGCACTGTGTCTTGTCTAACCAGAAGAGGCCAGATGTAGGGGTTCGCATTGTGGACAGCTTGGCAGAGCTTCAAATACTGACTTTGGAGGTCTTCGACCTTTGCGGGAATGCGATCACTCGGCGTAGTTTTCCCCCTAGTCTTTACAAGCTTTAGATCTGGTAGGCTCTGAAGTCTAGATAGAGCCGCAGCTTGAGAAGGGTCAAAGCAACAAGATGGGCAGGCTCGGCTGTGGGGATAAAGCCATCCACATACTCAAAGGCGTCCGCGTCGCGAATATCGGTGTTTGGCTTGCGGCCGTCGGAACCATCAACTAACCAGGACTTCAGAAAGTCATAGCATTCCTGCTCTTGGCCAAGCCGCAGGTGCAGGAATGGGACAATATCCCGCATACCAAGATTGTCGGAACGACACAGACGCAGCATATCCTTGAGGTGACTCAGTGCCTTCTCGACAGCGTCGACGTTGTTTACCCTGAGGATGGCTTTGGCCGCGACGAACCGTGTCATCATGTAGTCTCGGGTCTCGACGATACCCCAGAAACGACCGACTTGGGTGTCAAAGACGTCCGGCAGCATGGAGCGGAGTTTAGTCTCCTCTTTCTCCAGAGCCAAAGTGGCCTTCTTGATGGCATTGCAGGCCGACTTATGGGCAGGTCGATGGTCCTCTTGATGTTTCCTGCCGCAGTAGTGAACGACCCGGCAGCCGGTGCAGAAGAGCAGCCCAGCCTTCTCACCACAAACGGCGCATATTCGAGGTGCAAGGATGAGGGTCTCTTCCATTGTGTCCTGGAAGACAGGCTGGAGTACGACGTAGTTGAAGAGTTGATATTTAGCTTTGAGAAGGCAGTAGCTTGTTTGCCGTGTCGTGGTGAGGCACTGCTGCAAAACGAAGTCGTGTGGAAGGCATGCTTTAAGTTTTTTTTCAAAACGGAGGCTGATACCATGATTGCGACAGTGCGTAAATTACTGGAGTGAAGCGAAGTCGACAGGGTGGTACTATCTGTTGTATTCATCACCGCCCATGGAGACAATCCATTGGGCCAAGTACAGATTACTTTCGTAGTTCAGATTGATTGATCAAACTGTATGAACAGCAGTGGGGTAGTAACGGGGAATAGTGGGTACCCTCGTAGTGCCGGCCGTTTAGTTGGTTTGCTGGGATGCAACAGTGTCGGTGTTTAGAACAAACATTTAGACCAACATGTTCGCATCTCAATCAGCAAAATGGACACACCTCACCAGATTCCCGTGAGGGCTCATGCACGAAATAAGTCAATACCCAAAGGTATGCATCGAATTATTACTATTCGGGCTGCATTCCATCCCCGACTGCATTCGGGGTTCGCTACTAACAAGGCTTTCCCTATGCTCAGCGACGAGGCCGCGATCAACAACCAAGGGCCCCTTGGATGTAGATGAGTGAGTTCTGGGCCGAACAATGTGTTTTGACTCCAATCTCCAACAACCCCCCAAAAAAGCTCCCGCTGATCTGTCACGCACAGCATCTCACTCAGCTCACCAAAGCCAAATGATGTGGGGGCAACTTTTCTTTCGCCAGACCCAAATCCTCCCGGCAGTAGCTTGAGGTCAACGTCACCAAACGTCCTCAGTCCCCGGGGACCTCGCTCTCCAGCCAGGTCTCCAGGCCCAGGACCCTCTCCGCGCTTACCCCCTCAGCTTCCCAAGAAGGACTTTTCCTTCCTCCTTCGCCCAGAGATTTACCACACCCTCAGCCCGCAAAATGTACCTGCCGCCTTCCGCAACTCACCCCACCAGCCGGCGCCCGACACGCCGATCCCGGAACTGATTTCAAAGGGCCACTTTCGCGCAGCCGCGGTGGCCGCCGTGCAGCAGCTCACTGGCACGGCGGGCCATGACCCTCCAGCGCCCGACGACCACGCCCGCATCTTCTCGCTGATCCACACCCGCCTCGCATGCCTTACCCTCATCGATGCGACGCCCATCGCTGCTCAGGAGGTCAAGGCGCTGGAGGATGTGCAATCGCCCTTTTACCTCGCGCAGCCGGTGGCCTCGCCGAAGTCGGGTGTAGGCTCTCCCGGGCTTGGTCTGGGCATTGACGGGCCGGGGCCTCTTCGCAGCCCCAACCCGAGCCTCCTGCACGCGCCGCTCGAGGAGCCGCCCGAGCATCTGGTCCCGTGGGAGCTGCGCGTCCTGGCGGTCCGCCTGCAGTCCCTGGGCTTTGGCGACCCCCGCCGCTCCGTCATGAGCTACTACGAGCTGGCCCGCGAGGCCCGGGCCCGACTGGCGCGCGCATCCGCAGTCCACGACAACAGCGCGCGTGAGCTGCACAAGGAGCGCCTCGCCGAGCTGGGACTCAAGGTCGCCGGTGCGCTGATAGAGATGGACGACCTAGCCGGCGCCGCCGCGCACCTCGAGACGCTCGTGGACCACGGCGCCAGCGGCAAGCTGGCCACCGCCAAGGCGCTGCTGTGGCTCCACCTGGGCGACGTCGATGCCGCCCGCAGGTGCGTCGACAACCAGGTGCAGGGGGATGCGACGCAGGACAAGGTCATCTCTGCTCTGTGCGACATGGCGGACGGGGATTACGACGCTGCGCTTGCCGCTTGGGGCGAGCTGAGGGAGGACCTGCCTAACGACGAGATGGTGGCGGTCAACATGGCGGCGTGTCTGCTCTACGTGGGGAAACTGTCGCAGGTAAGGGCTTTAATGCTGTGATCCCATAATTGAAATGATATGAGGGTGTGTCGAGCTTACTGACGACGCTTTTATTTTTTATTTTTTTTTCACCTGCAGGGGCGAGAAATGCTCGAAGCCATGGTCGATTCTGGGTTCGCATCCCACACGCTGCTGTTCAACTTGACTACCATGTACGAGCTGTGTACCGATAAAGCACGCCCGCTGAAGCAGCGGCTGGTTGAGCGGGTTGCTGAGATGGAGCCAAACTTGAACGGGTGGGAGAAGACCAATGCCAACTTTAAGCTCTGAGTGAAGCATGTAGCTAGATGTCAAGTCTACATATAAGCGCAAATCACGAATACCACACGATGTTCAATTCTCTTGCAAAACTATCCTACGCGATCCTGACAAAAGAGAGAGAATATCCTCCCGACCAGGCCTGGGTTCCTGCTGTACTACAAGATACCCGACCATATTCGTTCGTCACTGCTACTTATAAACACCAAACCCCGAATTCTGCTAGACCTAGCCGGCAAATATGTGACAAGGGACCTCGTAAAATCAATCGCTCCAAAAACGTCCAAAATCAGTTACTTGGAAGCTCCGCCGTTCTAGAAGCACAGTCAACGAGAGCTGAGCATGCTGCCGAAAGACATAAGAACGAGCGACTTCAAGGTGATGCGGTTGCACAATCCACACGCAAATTCTTCACTTGTTCGGAAAGAGGGATAAGTCATATGCTTCAAAGAATTGACGAGCTTTTGATTCGGCAACCCTTGTGGGAAGCTCGGGCGGTGAAATTCACCAACCAAGGAGCACTCAGTTTTAAAACCATCCAACTACCTTCCATTTGAAATGATACACGGAGAAACAAGTGGCCGAAGGAGACGAATGAATTTTTGCCAAAGAAAACACACCAAACGAAATGGCCCAAAGCAATCATGCATCTTCCAATTTGAATCGATTCAGTTCTTTTGTGTCGAAAGACCCTACCACCCCCAACCGATTTCCGAGTAGAGAGTTAATCAATTGTACAAACAAGAAATCTGAGAAGCCCCTTCCTTAACCATTGAACAGAGAACCAAATCGAAGATCGTTAAGATATGAACCCAGCAAACAGGGAAAAACAAAAAAAAGAAAGAAGAGTCGAGGATGGGACCCATTGTGTGACCCCATCATTCCTCGTATTCAATTAAGCTTAGCGATTCGAGACTGCATCTCGACGTAGAAGTTGCCAATGTAATCTTCATGCGGCCGATAGACATTGCCGCCTATTGCCCTCACTGGAGCAAGTCGACCTAGGCATATTCATCCTCCGCATTGGGTACGCAACTTATCAACTGGTGTGAGTTGACCTTGGATCCATGGCCTAATGGTAGTTGTTGCCCCAACCGCGAGGTTGCGCCCCGTAGTAGCTGCCACCAAAACCCTGGTTACCATAGGCACCGTAGGGGTTGTTACCATGTCCCTGTTGTCCGGCACCAGCACCGAAGCCACCTGCGCCAGTCTGGCCGATGTGGTGGCCCTGCTGCTGAAGATGACCCGGGTACCCACCGTAACCACCCATGCCTGCGGCGCCCTGTTGGCCGGATTGCGAGGGTGGGAGGCCCTGCTGAGACTGAGCATTGTTAGCAGCCGACATGGGGCGAGCGCCGCTGATGGATGGGCTGGGGCCGCTTCCAGCCTTCTCGCCAAAGGGCTTCAGGTCGTCATTGCCAGACGGGGCGTTAGCTGTCTGCTGGCTTGGGTTGTTAAAGCCTTGACCGGCCTGCGATTGGTATGTCGAGCCACGGCCAAAGTTGTCATGCACACCTCCGCCGAAACCACCGCTTCCGAGACCTTGCTGGTTGGCAGACTGGCCAGATGCGCGGCCGTAGTCGAGGCCAGATCCCAGTCCACTGTCGTTGCGATGAAGCGAAGACTGGCCAAATCCACTAGCACCGGTAGAGGCGTGGTCATACGGGGGGTTCATTCCATACTGAGTGGGTTGACCGTAAACACCACCCTTTGAGCCGTAGGGACCACTGCCGTAGCCACCTTGACCGTAGGCACTGTTGTACTGCTGGTTCATGTAGGCAGCATAGTAAGGGCTGTATTGGTAGGGGTGTTGCCCTCCGTAGGGGTATTGGTGCTGAGCCTGCTGGGCTTGCGACTGCGTGTTCTGACCAGCCTGCTGCTGGTTCTGGGCCGTCGGCTGCGGAGTGTTGTTTCCGCTGTTTTGAGAGTCAAGGGCTGACCCGGCGCCGAAGCGAGACGAAGCCTGAGCTTGCGCGCCGCTCTGGGGGTACTGGCTCAAGGGGTCGGCCTGAGAAGTGTTATAAGCACCAAGTGAGCGCTGGGGACCATCCTGGTGGCCCTGGCTGGCCTGCTGCTGGCCAAAGTTGTTACCATAGTAACCGCTGTAAGGAGCCCTGGAAGAGGGATCAGCGGTGTAAAAGGATGAGTAGTCGTTGGGTGCAGAGCTCATGGCGGCTGCGGGAGCAGCTGCGGGGGCCGGAGCCTGAGTGAGGGGCTGAGTCTGAGCCGGGGCCTGGCCCTGGAAGCCATCGTACTGGTTTTGAGTGGTAGCGGGAGGGTTGGTCATGTTGGGTTGACCGAAAGCATCGTAAGGCTTCTGGCCAAACGAGTGTTGGTCCTGGCCGAAGCGGCCAAAGCCTTGGTGAGGCTGGGAAGGCTGGCTGATCGGGGGTTGCTGGGGAGCTGCTGCAGAATAAGTTAGTCGTTGCAACCTAGGAACATGTAAAGTAGCCGAAAACATACCTTGAGCCATAGCAGCGGGTTGCTGGGGAGCGATCGCAGATGGAACTGTGAGGTCTGTAGGTCAGCAAACGAACACACCAGCAACTATGCAGCTGGGGTAAAAGCATACCTGCAGGTGCCGTAGGAGTGGCGGCGGCAGGGGCAGCTACCGGCTTCTGGGCAGCAAAAGAGTCGGGAACAGCAGCGGGCTGTGCCACGGGAAGCGACGTGCGGGGGTGCGACACAGGTGAGTCGACTGGGGGCTGTGCCCTGGTCTCAGGCTCCTCACGGTCGCCGTCAATGTCTTCCTCTCCGCTAAAGTTCAGGGCGCCAAACTGGACCGTGGCACGATCAACCTCACGGTTGGTGGGCATGCGCACGGCCTCCTCCTGGTCGAGAAGCCTACGGCCGTAGCTTGGAGTCCTGGTAGCTGCTCGCTCCGTAGCCTTGATCGCGGTGGCTGCGAAGCCGCTGGTGGCAGCCCTCGAAGACTGTGCGTTTTGGTGTTGCTGCTGAGAAGCAGAAAGGGGCGTTGCAGTGGCACTGAGTGCGGCAGTGCGAGGGTCCCATGAATCAGCAGCCTCGCTGCGGGCAGTCTCGGTCTCGGGGGGATGCGAGATATCTGTGATCTGCTCCAGGTTCGTCTCTGTCAACTGGTCTTGAGAAGGTGGAAGTGCCACCTCTGGCACCACAGTGGCGACAGGTTCAGGGGCCGGATCTTCCTTGACTGGCTCTTTGAGCGGCTCTTCGACAGGCTCAGGCTCCTCAGCAGCGGGCTCCTCGGCCGCGGCAGGGAGTGGCTCGATAGTCTCGGCCGGTGGAGGCGCAGGGGCAGCTTTGGGTTTTACGGGGGCAGGCTTAGGAGCAGTAGATTGTCTAAGCATGCTAGCCCAGGTAGAGACGGCGGGTTTGGAAGGAGCAGGAGCGGCAGTGGTGGAGGGAGCAGTAGACTTGGGGGCGGCAGGTGCCTCGGTAGTCGCGCTTGGCCAAGCGGGTGTCTCATCGGCTTTCGCGTTGTCCCAGGCTGGGGACTCTTCGGTAGGAACAGAAAGATCATTGCTCTTGTCGTTATGGGTACCATTCGCACCGGCAGAAACGGCCCGACCACGCGTACTACGGCCGCCGCGTTCCGTGGCCCTCCCACGGCCGCGTCCACCATCACGACCCCCGTCACGCCCACCTCGCGAGGGTCTGTTGTAGCCTGGAGTGGTTTCACCAGTAGTAGTAGTGAATGTAATGTCCTTGGGTGCCTTGGACTTTGAGCGGTCCTTCTTGGTTTTCGAGACTTCACCCCATTGAGAGGCTTGGCCTGTATTGGTTGGACGTGGTTAGTAAGGATCGCGTCAAGTTTGGTTTGCAGATTAGGCTACAACGACAAGAAAACCCCATAGCCACTGAGGAGAAAAAGGGTAGAATGAACGACTTGGCAGAGGGTGGGAAAAAAACGAGCAAACGAGAAGAAAAGAAAGAAAGATAGGGGAGTAATATAGTAGGGAAACCAGTCAAAGAAACGGTACTTTCAAGTACAAAAACGTGGAGCTCTTGCTTACCATCAGCAATCCTGGTCACAGCCAAGTTTTCATCGCCATCAGTCTCCTGCAGGACGAAGAGAATGTCGACCTCGGACCAGTCCGAGAACATCTCCTTGATCAAGGCCGTCTTGGCGCCGTAGAGCTTCTTCAGCTCGCCAATCTCACCCTCGTCCTCAATTGCATCGAGTGAGTCGAACTTGTCACCGTTGGCTCTGGTCTGTTGACGAGCACCACCACGCGACTGGCCTCCACGACCGCCACGGCCGCCGCCTCTGCCACGCGAGGCCGCCGGCCGGGTTTGTGCCTCAGTAGACATGCCGAGAGGGAGAATCTGAAGTGTGTGTGAATATGATGATGAAAGGGAAGTTGATCAAGACCGACGACGGGATCAGCTTGACGTAAAGAGTCGCATGCGCACAGATTTAGGGTTTCCGATCGTTGGGGAAAGCGTGCGGCTAGCCCAGTCTCCAGGGTAAAGGCGTGTCGATAAAGCAAGCAACGAGCTGTTCGATCGTCGGCAGCAGCTCGCCCGGGAGATGTGGCGGGGTGCTAAGTTCGGTGGTGTAGCAGGAATTGATGATGCTGGAAAAGGAGAGTTGGAAGGAGTCGTGATGGATTTCCGCGAAGCCTATCCTTCACTGAGGCGAAAAAAGGGCAGAGCAAACCAACTCAGCTCCAGTCGTGATGCCTTGTGATTGGCGGGATAGCTTGCATGTGACCCACTCTGCCTATGTTGTGTGGGGCTGCTGCTGATGTCTGGGCAGGAATTTCTGGGGACGGAATTTGACTCCCGTCCCATGCATCTAGTTCTAGGACGGGAGTCTTTGGAAGGTGCGGTGGTTCGGTTTGAAGGATGTTTTATTCGACTACACTGTAAGTATACTCAACTGGACTGAACTTGACAAAATAAAAAACATAACACGATACTACCAGTTAACGGCCCAAGAAAACCAATACAGATTGGACAAACCCTTTTTGTTTTTTTGGGAAAAAGAATCATTGACCATCCAAAGAAATGCCCAAGCCAGTTCCAACCCCCCAGGTACCCAAATCTGCCACATCAGTCGATTGGCGCCGTGCACTGTGCTTGAGTACCACAGAAACAGGCGCGATGCGGCCTGACGGCCCCAGAGGATGATGATTCAAGTGCCATGGGTACTGCCAAACAACAGACGACAGAACCTGATTCGCCCATAAAAAAAGGTAGCAAGCAGTTGACTGCTAGTTGCTACCCGATGCAAACTCCATACTGATCAGATAGAATCCCAACCAAACATGGGCACAATTGAATGGTCGAATTTTCATATATTATGTAACTGGGTATCTGCAGCAAATCGGACAGTCGAGTAGTATTTTGTAGCCTCATTAGAGAACAAACCTAACACATCTCCAACTCGGGCTCATGCAGGTCCAGCTTGCCTGATGGACGGGGGGTCAAGTCTGGACCTCTTGTCGTATTGCGCACCGCACCCTGATCGTGTCGGGTATCGGGTGTTTCCTTCGTTCACGTGCCTGCATCGAGTGGGTCGTTCCTTTCCCCTCGTCATTGTGGAGCCATAATCATGAAGCTTCTTGCTGTAGCTGATTTTTGACTTACGGTGTGTTGCCATTTCGGCATCAAAATCCAATTGAACACTTTTGAAAAGCAGTAACCGCGAGCAGGCTGTGCGCGGCCACATCAAGGGCGACATTACAGAGCAAGCGATTGCCATCAATTTCGGCCCAGCGGACGACAAGATTGAGAGAGTGCGTGAGAGATAGAGAGAAGAGATAAAAAAAAAAAAAAAAAAAAGACACCCGCCAATCGGCTGATTAAACCGCGTTGCAGCCGACAATGAAGCCGACAAGGCCGCTCGCCTTGATCAAGAACATTTTCGAGGCGTACCATCAACCTGTCCCTCTCAGCCCAGAAAACAAACAGCATCTTTATAGCATTATCACAACGTCCTTCCGAAGGCAGCTCGATCGAAAGCTCGGATTACCAGCTGAACAGCCCCCTCAAGACTCGCAACAACTAGAAGCCGCTAAATCGTTTGAAAACACTTCCAACTTGACGCTATCCTCTCATGAAAAAGAGCCTCCTGAAAATGAGCCTCGAGCGCTATCTGGCAGCCAACACCTCCGCTCGATTCTTTCGAATCCGCTGTTTAGCTACGATGTATCAAAGAGACCGGCAGTACGGTCGCGATGGGAGAAGGACCCAATGGATATCTTCCAGGAGGCAGTTGCCAGGGGGCTCATGACTCCGTTACGCGCTGCTGGTTGTCTCAAAGCCAAACGTCGTCAGATAATGCAATCATCTGCCATGGATCCTGTTGAAGTCATGGCGTCCTCAGGCGCTGGACAGAGGGTCGTGGAGTGGCTACGCTCCTCGGGCTTGGAGAACAACCTTGTTTCTATCGGCGATGGTCCGTTGATGAAACACCTCATACCATTCTTGGTTGCCGAGGGGATGGAGAATACGGTGTGGGTTTGGTTGGATATGCTTTCTCCGGATGCCAAGGGCCTTAGTCGAAAGTACGTAAGAAAACAACGGAGGGTGCTCTTTGATGCCCTAGTTGAGAGCAAGTATACGGGCGCCACGAGTATGAATAACGCATATGCCTGCGTACTGAAAGCCAAAGAGGTCTTCCCATGGAGTAAAGAGGAAAACACCCCGCAGTACATCCTATCGAGCTGGAAAAAGGTCGCCTGGGAATCCACAGTTTTGGCGTGGAAACATCTCACAAAGCCGTCTGCAAAGTTGTTCGAACCGTTCTACAGCATTGGACAAGAGGAAGTCTCTCGCCAGGAAAATGGACAGAACTTTCACATCGAGGTGGCCCATCTCGCTTTACACCACCCTACAAAACCGAGTGCTGACGACGCACTGAAGCTTCTGCTTGGTAACGACGATGTTTGGCATACTTGGGCGAAGCACTACCAGGCGCTAAAACCGGGCATTATCCCTAATAACCTGACTATCAGATTGCGGGCTTTTGGCCTCGATGCCATCAAGGTGTGTGCCTCGCAAGGACAAACAGCTCAAGCAGAGAGCCTTTTAGAGAAAATGGGTCCGTTCTTAAGAGATGACTTCCATCTGTCTGCCGATGATTTACAAGACTACGAGGACGTCATGGCGGATTTTGATCCTGACCTTATGCGATCATTTCGGTAAATGAGGGCCCAATAAGGTTAACGAGCGTATGGTCTCAGGCATGCGTGTGGAAACCAGAGGTTTTCCCGACATGAAGCTGCGTGTCTCTCTGGCACTAGTCCAGAAACAAGGTGCTGAGGCCTCACGAAGACACGAACATCAAAGGCTGCAGCCAGTCAGTCGGCGTCGCGCCAAGCTCCTAGCTGTGGTGCCGGGAAGTGGTCGAGATGGGGGCACACGAAGCAAACCTGAGCTCTCATCACAGATCACAAGCCAAGACATGTGTCTGTTGGATTTCAGTTTTCCATGCATACACAGCGTCTTGTGCACAATTGTATATCAAGGACTTCATTTTTTTTGATAGGTTCAATCAATTCCTTTTTACGTGTATAGGTAATTACATACCTGGGTGCATAATACCGCGAGGGGGAAAAAATGCATCATCTGGACGTGTATCCATCATCAATCGTTATCGCGGCCTGTGGTTCATTTCGACTCTATGACCTGCTGTTCCTTTTCCCCATCCTCGAGTCCATTGACGACCCGCAACGCCCTCCTCGGCGCCATCACTACAGAAAAGAAGCTCATGTCCTGCCCATCAAGTAAACCCTCGGTCGACGACGCACTGCCACTCGTCCTCGGCCTCGAAGGCCCGCTCCCACTGCCACCGCTCGGTGGCTCAAATGTGATACCGCTCCCACTGCCACCATAGGCAAACGGGGAACCCCCCGTCGCCGTCGTTCCAGACCCAGGCGTCGACCCATCTGGACCCAACCACGGACCAAGCACCGGCCTTGCAGGATCCTGGCTCGGCCTGCCGACCCACGCAAAGCTCTCCCGTCCCGCTGAAGATGAGTGCTTCCCGTGCAGCGGCTTCTCGTCGTCGCCGCCGACGAACTCGCCCCCCACGCCAAGCTGGCCTGGCGGCACCCTGCTGCTCCCCCAGCGGCGCTGCTGTCTTTGAGAGCCACCGCCGCTCCCCTTGCTGTCCTTGCTGCCCAGCTTGCTGCGCTTCCTTCCAAAGAAGGCTGCCGCCATGCCGCCCAGGCTGGCGTGGGATGCCGTCGCGTTGCCGCCGGAATATCGGTTCGCCACCGCCAGGTGCGTCCGGTATGCGCGGACCTGTCGCCGGTACAGCCATGCGCAGAAGCCCAGGTAGCCCGCCAGCAGGCCCGCGAGCCCCGCCAGCACAGCCGCGGCGATGAGCCCGGCGGGAGGTTTCCTGTCTTCCTCGTGCTGTTGCGTGCCGCCACCACCGCCTCCCGGCCCGCCCTCGGATGTGGCGCCGGGGCCCCATGCCGTCTGCGTGACGGTTCCTCCGGCCGTGATGGTGAAGACGGGGGACTTGCCGGTGGCGAATGGCCCGTCGGTAGCGCGAGTCACGGGGGCCGTGACGGTGGCGCTGCCCTCGGGGCCGCCGCCGATGACGTCGGCGACCTTTTGCGGCACCTTGTAGCCGTAGCTTCCCGCCATTACCGAGTTCTCGGGGCTGAGGTCGGCGCGGTGGTCGGCGGCGTCAAACTTGTCCTTCCACTCGAGCCTGCTGGCGTCAAAGACGTAGATTCCCGGCGAGTCGCAGGCCGAGTCGACGCCTAGGAAGCCGCCTACGGTGACCATCTGCCCGTCGCGCATGCTGCACGTGTGCCCGGCGCGGGCGGACGGCTGGTTCTTGCCCTGTTTGTCCACCTTGACCCAGGCGAAGGCTGGAATGGTGAGGATGTACATGTCGTCGTACTGGACTTGGTCTTTCTGTGTTTGAGGGGGGGAACGGGGGTTACACAATGTCAGCTATTTGTGGGTGTAGTAGGATAATGCACGGTTGATATGAGCAGGTATGTAACGGGGAGGCTCTTACATAAGGTTCAAGGTTCTGCCCGCCAAAGACGTAGACCTGGAAGCTGGACGCGTCCGGCGCAGACGCCACGACGGCGCACAGGTTGACGCGGACCGAAGGCGGGATGCCCGACGTCTCCTGGTGGTACCACTCGGAGGTCTCAATGTCATAGACGTCGAGGGTGCCGAGGTTGTTGGAGAAGGTGGTGTTGGTGCCGCCGCCGAGACCAATCAGAACACCCTTCTTACCCCAACCCGGGATGAAGACGAGTGCGCCGTCGGCCCGCTCGTAAAACGCATCGTCCTTTTGCAAACCGCCCTCGGTGATGTTGCGGTAGGCGCCAAACTCGCCGGCGCCCTTGTCCTCGAGCGACTCGACTGCGGGGTTGGAGTAACCCGGATGGGTGAACTCGAGCAGCGACTTGAGGTAGACACGCCAGATTTGGTTCGACCAGCCGGGCGTCGTCCACATGTCCAGGTGGCCTCCAAAGTACCAGCTCAGGCCCAGCTCCGGGACCGAGAGGCCGGCGCCCTCGGCGGAGCGCTGGACCCTCTGGCCACCCGGCTCCGAGTACTTGCCGTCCGAAGTCTCGGGCTCCTTGTCCTCGGACCACGAGCTGCTCTTGATCGAGTACTTCCAGACGGTTGACGGACCGACCTCGACGCCCTGGGCGTCGTCGGCAAACTGGCCGCCGTACAGGTACAAGTTGTTGTAGTCGTTCCAGAGGTAGCCCAGGGAGACCTCGGGTGGGCCGGATGGTGTGGGAAGGCCGTTGAGGACCGGGATCTTGACGTCCCAGGATTTTGTGAGGTCTAATGTGAGGAAGTTGTTGTCTAGGTTGTTCGGAATAATTCCATCACCGTTAGTGAGATGATCTGCCGGGCACATGGCCCTCCCAATATTAAGTGCATTTTTTTTATCTGCTTACTCCATTTGTCGTTTTGCTGCGTAGGATTGCTTTTGCTTTGGCCACCGTATATGTAAACGGTCCCGTTAAGCAATGCGGCTGCATATCGTGTTTCGTGTCAGTCAAGACCCCATCTCCAGCTCTAGAGACAGTCTATCGAAAACCCCCCCTTAGGAGCCAAAGACTCAAAAACTCACCGTGATGTGCCCATCGCGCGCAGACCTGCGTGGGGCTGCTCTGCCTGGCCTCGAGGAAGCTGAGCTCCTCAGCGACGTCGGGCGACCATGGTCGTTGTCGGTCGCCGACGCCACCTCGGCCCTGGACGACGCCGGCGTCCGCCCCGGCAATGTCGACGGTGCGCCGGCCGCTGTTGTAGCTAAAGGCAGGAAGAACGACAGCAATGAGCATGGCGATCATTGTGACTCGGGAGAGACTCGTGGCTACGGGAGGGGGCGTCGCACTGGCGGCGGCTGCTCTTATCCTCGGCCTCCCCTGCCGCGCCAGCCTGCTGTACCACGGCACCTTTTGGTTCTCCGACGACGACGGCTGCAGCTGCCGTGCCCCGGCTGGTCTCCTTTCCTCCTGCTGTGCACCCTCGCCACCGCCTCGTACCGTCCTGACAGTTTTCGTATTTGCTGAAGCAGCAGGGGCGGCGTCCTGTCCTGGTTCCGAAGCTGTGTTTCGCTCACCGTCGCCGTCGTCATTGTCATCAAACGTCGATGTCGGCGATATGCCGGCGATGGTTCCAAATTCCTTGTTGGACAGAGGGCTCAGCACAGTCCGCTCACTGCTGCCTCCAAAGTCTCCAGCCTCGTCGTCGTCCAGCAGGCCCACCTCCTTGAAGAGGGACTTGCGGTCCCGCCTGATGTTTGTCGGCATCGTGCTGCGGTGCGGAAGCCTAGCGCCCTCGCGTAACCGGTCCTGTGTGTTGTTGGCGTTGAAGCTCGGGCGGTGCGGGTGGTGGTGCTCAGGCGAGTCTCGATCTGTGGCTGAAGTTTCTGTGCATGGGCTGGAGATGCCACGAGCGCGTATTGTGCTATGTGCTGACATGGTTCGTCTTTATTTTAGGCCAAGGGCTTTCTCTTTGGACGGGTTTTATTTGCATTCCCCCTGAGCCCTTATCTCATAGGCGAATAAAAAAAAACGGGTATCCCCGTTATGGTGTGGGTGTGCGCAGTGTTTGCCACAGCCCTTTCCCCCTCTTGTTCTTGCAACGTCTAACCTCCCGGTGGAAGATGGTGTACCGATGAGGTCACAGGGATTGGCTGTTAAGGAAAGATATCACAGCCCGGATAAAGCACGGTGACGAACGGACGAGTGGTTCTACTTTCGGCCCGTGTGAGATGGGTCAAGGGGTATAAGACATAGTTTGCAGTAAATGATATGGAGGGTGTTTGGAAATTTTGAGGCAAGGCTAGAAAATGGAGATGAACATCTTGAATGCAAAAAATGGATGGCTCTACAAACAGATTAAAAGTCTCCGAGGCTTCTCTCAGACATCAAGGAACGAGAAAGCTTGACACTCCCCGAACACAATAACGCGTCATGAGTACCAAGAATTTGGCAGGTCTCAGGCTTGTCAGGTCAATTTTCGATCATCCTTATTAACTGCCGAATCGATCAAAAAAAAAAAAAAAGGGTACATAGTTCGCAGTTCGCCAATGTCTCCGACGATCAACTTTGCCTCAGCATGGGTCGATATAAGATCACAATGGAGCAGTACCGGATTTCCAGCAAAGTCCCAGGTTCCACTTCAGCTTGGGAGGAGGATTTGCTCCAGTCGTGGTTCGATGGATGTGGCAGTCGGAAATGTTGTAAAAGTCGGGGAAACCCCAAAAGGGGTCTCGGGGCCAGAAACTGGGGTAAACAGGCTTACCCGTTTACATCATGGACACAAAGGGGTTGCCTCAGAAATGTGGCCCAGCAGTTGTATGGAAATGGCAACTATTGGAGGAGCCGAACACAAAATCGTGGTAGCAACGACCCTGACCAGAGCTTAGTATGGATTGATAGATAGAAATGATGTGGTCTAATAAGTCCCTGGTTGTGGTATTGCCACGCCACCGTTCGCGGATTTCTTCTTTCGTCTCAATATGTGCAGGGATCAGGGCTGGGCTCCCGCCATGATTGGTCTATCATAGGGATGTATGACCTCATCTTCTTCAGGTCATCCAGAACCCCTCAGATGTATGGGAGGGCAGCCAGCGACTGTTCTAGAAAATTACGTAGCTGTTAATGCTCTTTTATCTTTTTTTTTTCGAACGGATCGCGAGGAGGAGATCCAGCGGGAATGGTAGTGCCTTGATCTAGGTGAAACACAGGACACGCAGCCTGATGCAATGTCCGTGGCTAACCAGGTACTAATGTAATATAATTTGAGGACTATCAACAATCAATCATTAAATCATCCAGATTATCAGGTGGGAGGGATTTTATAAGTACATCTTCGACTGTGTAGTCGAGACGAGAACTAGCTGCGCAAGCCAGAGGGGAATGTCGCGGAATTTAGTCACCATTGGTCCTGCGCTAGCTAGCTCTTGACGATTTTGGTCTTGATCTCAAAGCCGTCTTCTCCCACGCGGTCAATGAATCCCTGACCGAGGCTAGCAGGCGTGTAGACACCACCTTTGAGCTGGAGACTGTCGTACTCCTCCAATATAGTTTGCGCTCCCCGGGCAATGCATATCCCCGTCACTGATAGTAAAAGTTACTCGGGTCAGTTTTGTATGCTCCAGAACCAAGAGGCTCGAAAAAAAAGACTCTCCGACTCACTGTGGTACATGCTCCCATTGAAATCAGCCTTGGCGAAGGCCATCTTGTCGCAGCTTCCAGGCGGCATGTCCGGCCTCGCAATGGCACGAAACGTGGTCTTCTGCCTCGCGCTTGTCTCGCGGGACGGGCCCTCGCCGGACTTGTAGGGTATCAGAAGACGGAGCAGGGATCGAAGGGGCCACAGCACAGTCAAGAGCGGAAGCCCGACGTTTATGACGAGGTGCACGGCGAAGCCGAACAGCCTGCCGTGTGCCCTGTTGTACTCGTTGTAGGAGAAGTTGGGACCGTAAGAGTAGTCCCTCAGGGCGGGTTCCGTCTGCTGGAGGCCCCACGTCCGCTCGACGATGGGCTTGTTGGCGCCACCCATGAGGGAGGTTGTCACCAGGCCGATGAGCGGAAAGTTCCGCAGGCCCGTCAGCCTCGTCAAGAGGGAAACTTGATCTTTGGGCGGGCTGGGCTGTGGCACTGGAGACAGGGCGAAAGGCTTGGATAGCTCGGCCATGAGCTTGAGTGAGAACAGGTCAAGCATGGCGAACACGCTGAGCCAGGTACCACCAGATGGAAAGGGGTTGGTCATGTCGACCGATAACCGGACATCGCGCGTCGGGGCGTTCAGTTCTTCTCGGACGGCCTTGGCAAGCGCGAAGGTGATTAGATCTGCTGGCGCCGACTCGAAGCCGATCTGGGGGATCATGATGGCGCCCGTCGCCTTTGCCGTGTCTTCATACTTTTTGATCATGATCGACGTCCAGGCAAGTTCGCCCGTGACATCCAGGTAATGCGTGCCATTCTGAGCGCACGCCTTGAATGCATACTCGCCATAATGCGAATAAGGCCCGACGGTAGCCAGGAGGACAAAGGTTCTTTTGACGAGAGTCGTTAGGTCTTGGTCATTGAGGTTGCACACCTCAATTGCTGTGTTTTTTTAAAGTGAATCAGTCAATACCTAATTTTGGTTGTTCAAGCTCACTTTGACGCTGAAATGCGGCAAAAGACCAAGGCGGGCAGCATAATATTAATTCAGGTGCTTACCTGGTTGGCGACGGTCCGGATACTTAGCCTTGAGGTCGGTAGCTATTTTCTGCAGCTTTTCCTGCGAACGACCCGCGATGGCCCAATTGACGTCGGTGGGCAAAGTAGCAGCTACTTGCTCCGCCGTGAACACTCCGGTGTAGCCCGTCGCACCAAAGACGACAATATCGTATTGTCGTCCATGATGATGTTTGCTCGTGGCAGTTGGCATTTTGTTATGTCTTTTCTTTGGATTGGGATTTTATTTATGCAGGGCTTGAGTCAGCAACTTTTTTTCTGAATTCATACTCTGAGTAAGTAGGTACCTATCTGCCCGGGTAAGTTGTTACACCAATAGTGAATTGACGAGCCTAGGGTGTCGAGGGGATTTTTAGGAGGTATGTAGGTAGGTAGGTAAGGTATTTATCTGATGGGAATAAAAGCGAAAACGAATGGACCTCGGCCTGTATAGACCTATTCCTGTCCCCAATTAATAGTATGGTGCCTCCGCATGTGCTCGCCAATTCCTCCTTCCATCCTAAACAGTATGCTCCTCGTCGTATCGTCTCATCCTAGGGTCTTCCTCCTAGAAGCTTGGCTTAAAAAGTGTGGGTTTTAAAACACCAGGATCTCCCATCCTCATCTGGCCGCTCTCAATAATCATAAAGCTTTTTCTATAGCTAGGTAGGTTTCTAGCTACCCATACAGTTTTCCTTGTGTCCTCCATGGATCCTTGAGCATCCGTATGGCTTTCGACGTACGAAGTGTGTACCTACTTAGGCATCTGATATTAATGCAGCACGTAATTACAAAGTATTTACGAATTTAATTGCCCTGAATGGTCCCGACCCGCTAAATCATCGAAATTAATGGCCGGCACACGTGGGTAGCTCCCCGCTGTGGACACCAAACTCGTAGCGTACAATTACGTACCGCAAAATTATTGTAGCAAATTGCATTGGATGGATGCCACACACAAACACACGCACACGCAAGCAAGCAACAGATTGGAGCACAGCTAGAGTGGAGCACCACTCGTCGCGAAATAATCGGTGCTTCAGAAAAAACCAGTAATGACCTCATCCATTCCCAACCACCAGCCTCAGCTCACATCTCAAACCTTGGATGCTTTTTGTAATTTGCTAAGACAGACTGATACCAAGGGCCCAGTTACGAGGCCATCAACGGCGACGTGACAACGGGGCAACGATTGGCTCACGCCCATCCAATACAAGCAAGGATATCTTTTTTGCAACGTCGTCGTCAGCTTGCTTTTCTCAAGCCACTTTTGGCGCTCGTACCACCAACGGTCTCAGAAGCAGCAGTGTTGGGTATCACTCGTTGGGATTGGATTTTCTTTTAGTCGCCGACACCTTTGTACGCCGCATCCTATCAGCCCAAGCCTCGCCGCCTCGTTCGCACGACCGATGAACAATGGCCGAAGCCGTGACGGAAACCTCTCCGCTGCTATCGACGGTGTCGGAGCCGACCACTACCCCGGAATTCCCTCGTCCCAATTCCAAGCGAACCGTCACCTTCAATCCGAACCCTGTCACGCGAACCATCGAGCCCGAACGACAACCTCTCCGCCGCCGCATTTCCACAAACATCGATGTCGCTCGCGCATCTGGGCAGAGGTCGCCTGGCGGCTCGGGTCCGCCCACCCCCACGAGCTCAATAAGCACCGGTAGTCTCGCCGGTGCTCCGCCAATGCTGGTCGCACTCAACTCTAAACTTCGCCGCCGCAACTCCCATGGAGGTACACAGGGTTCCATGCCGGGCTCAAACAACCTACTACCAGCCCCGGGTGGTGTGGGTCTCGTCGCCGGGGCCGGTCACCTGCCCAAGATTGGGCCCCAGCGTAGCACCAAGAAGGCGCAGAAGCTCAAGCTGCTTCCCACGCCTGAACTTGCCGACGATGGTGACGATGACCAAGATGAGGAGAGCGGACGTGAGGTCTACAGCCAGTACACGCGTATCAAGGACCCCAATGCCCGACGAGATGCCGCCAGGCTAGGCAAGGCCGATCGCGACCGTCTGCCGCGCGTCACGGCGTACTGCACCGCCAACAAATACCAGATGGATGGCCTGATGCACTGGCTGAAGGGGAGCAGGAGCAGAGCAAAGGGAGCGAACCCCAAGCTCGTGGACGAGTGCATATACACGCCGTACCAGTATAAAGACACGCCACCACCGCCCCCAGGACGTGGTGCGAGGATTCGCAGAGTTGCCAGTGCTCAGAATGCTGCCGACGCTGCCGAGGATGCCGCGAGGGCTGCGGTCAACGCTGATGGCATCCTGGGGTCTGAGGTAACCAGTGACTCACCGGAGCCGATGTCTACCCAACAGAGGAGACACTCGACTGGTGATGTCGAGGCCACCCCACCCCGATTCAGCCAGGAGGACCTGATAGATCTGGAGCCAGAGGCTATCTCTGATGTGCAAGATGGACGAAGCGAGGCACGCATAGAGAGCCTCGGAGAAGGAGACCACGCAGAAATATCAAGCAGCCCGCAAGAACGTGACCACGAGCATGGTCACGACCATGATCAATCCCCCAGCTCGGCAGACCATCGGGATGAAATGATCAGCACGCACCACGAGCCCATCAACGAGCGACCTGCCGATTTTGATATCGAGGTACACACCCCGGAGGTTTTCCTCTTTGACTACGGCGTGGTGGTGATATGGGGCATGACGATGGCACAGGAGCGGAGGTTTCTCAAGGAAATTGCCAAGTTTGAAACCGAGAAACTGGCGACCGAGGAGGTCGAGACTGAACACTTCAACTTTTACTACACCCGCGAGTATCAGCCCAGGATATACAACGACTTTATCACCCTCCGTGACAAGCACAACTACATGACCAAGCTGGCCATTTCACATGCGCTGGCACAGAGTGTCAAGGTTAGTACTCTCACTCTTTGGCTGTTTTGCCATGCGTTCTATTTCGGTGGGCACTTCTAACACGAACTAGACGTCTCTTTTCGAGGAGCTCATCGCCTCTACCGTCGACACGTGCAAGGACATTCCGACGCAGATTGCTTTGACCGGCAAGATCAATCTTAGCAGGACACAGATCAACATGCAGATCGGCGAGCTTTTCATTCTGAGGATCAGTATTCACCTCAACGGCTCCGTCCTTGACACGCCAGAGCTTTTCTGGGTCGAGCCTCAACTCGAGCCGCTGTACGCCGCTGTGCGGTCCTACCTAGAGATGGACCAGCGAGTTGGCCTGCTAAACGAGCGACTGGACGTCATTGCGGACTTGCTTGCTGTGCTCAAAGACCAACTGAGTCATGGTCATGGTGAGAAACTCGAGTGGATTGGTAAGTTTGCTTCCATTCTTTCGCGCGCCCAGTCCCTTGCGCCTTTGAACTTGTTCTATGGTATCATGAATACTGACCAGCATCCTTTGGGTTTACACAGTTATTGTATTGATTGCAGCCGAAATCCTTGTTGCTGCTGTTAACATAGTTGTAGATTTATATGCGGGCGTCGACTAGACCTATTTGGCATGGAATATCATCAGGGCGTCCGGTCTTTTTTAGTGAACATTTTCTTTCATTCTCTTGTGTTACTGGGTTCTTTTTTTTCTTTTCTTCCCGTCTCTTTTGTCATTTTCCCCCCTTTGAATGTTCTCATTTCTTTCAAATTGGCGTTTGGGGCCGGAGTTTCTCCTTTACTTACAAATCATCCACAGCGGTTTACATGGTCTAATCGAAGGTTTCATTTGTTATTCACTATTCACCTTTCTGGGCATCATATACAAACGGGAAGTACCAGGGCTGGAAAATTAAGGGGAGACCAAAAATGATAAAACACAAGGACTGCGTCTCGGAGTGCATCCTTGCCATCTGAATCAGGCATGGACGCGGCGCTTCTCTATCAAAAATGGCAAAGATCATGCAATGAGATACTCTGAATAAATAGCAGTTCTCCGATAATTCAATAGCCCATGGATCGTTGCTGGACTTTTTTTTCTTCTTCTCTATTTCACGGTCATCGCTCGAGACTTCGTGTCTTACACTCAGGTCCTTAGCTGGGTATACTCTAGTTTTCTCAGTAGTATAATGACATGACCCCCATATCTCATCACACCCGAACCAGGCCTTGCCATTTTGGTTCCGTAATGCCGGGCTTACATCCTCCGGAATCCAAAAAGGCCCCGCGTTCTCACTTTAGCAAAAAGCCACCTTTCTTCCGCACCTCGACCCGCCCCCTGGACAAGAGCTTCTTCTTGTCAAAGGCGGCACGCTTGCTCGCCCGGGGCGCCAGCCGCGTGTCGGCCAGAGGCCTGACGACCTTGTAGACGGTGTCGCCGTCGCGACGGTCGGCCACGCCCCGGCCCTCCTGCCTCGCGGCCCGCCTCTCGGCCGTCTCGAACTTGATCTTCTTGGGCTTCCTCACTTCTACTTTCCTGGACTCCTCGTCATCGTCGACGTCGCTCTCGTCGTCCGACTCGAGGAACTCGGCCGGCAGGAGTGCTGGTGCCGCCGCCTTGGGCGCGGCTGAGGATTCTGCTTCATCCAGCGCCCGCTTCCGGGCTTGCGTCTTGAAGAGCGCGTCGCGCCGTTGGCGCTTAAGCCTTTCTGAAGCCGCTTGTCTGTTGTCACAGCATGTCAGTATATCCAGACTTGCTTCTCTTCTCAAAAAACCAGTCGTCACAAAGACAGTCAACCAGGGGTAACTTACTGCTCAGCAGCTTTAGCAGCCTGCTTGGCCAGGTCATTAATCTGATGCGCCGCGGCGTGACTAGACACGGCTTCGGGCGGCGCGTCATCGTCCGACCCTGACTCGTCGTCGCTGTCCTCCTCCTTCTCCTCACCAGCTTGAGCCTTCTTGGCCGCCGCGTCGAACAAGTTCTTCTTCGTGGGCCTCTCCATCGGCGTGAAGAACTTGTCATTGCTGTCGTCGTCGTCCTCGCCAAAGCGCACGTGCGTCGACGCCGCCTCGGGCTTCCTGGCACTGCTGAGTGCCGCGGCGGGCGCCGAGATTTCCAGATGCGTCTTGCGCACCACCACGCCGTCGTTGTCCTTGCCCGCCTCACCGCCGCCGGCCCCCGATGCACCGCCCTGCTTCACCCTGACTGCCAGCTTCCGCTGCCGTTTTGACGCGCTCGATGAAGCGGGTGCGTCGCCGTCCTCCCCGGCCACATCCTGGGGGGCCTTGCGCTTCGTCGCTGGCGTCGCTAGTGGTTGCTGCTCCGGCTGTTCCTCTTGTCCATCTCCCCCGATACTGCTGACGTCCGAGTCTGAATCTGACGACAGCTCTATGACCTCTGCGGGTTTCTGCTTATTTGATGGCGCGGCGTCCTGCCGTGTGGATTTGGATTTCTTGGTTGTCTTTTTGGCGCACATTTTGGTTGCCAAGTTTCTCCCTTTTCTCCCTGAAAATTGGCTACCAAGCAGCGATTCAGGTGCCCCTAAAGATTTGTGTAATTTTATCTTACAGCAGTGACGAGTGTTATGGATTTTCTGCTGTGTTGTTTTGCTTTCTTGCACATGAAACTGCTCATCTCTCATACACGCCCTGGGTTTACATATGGTGAATGTTGGATGGCGACGACTTTTTTTCCCAAAGGTGGGGGCGATGCACGTTATCGGCTCAAATCCATTGGTGGATCGAGCTAGCTTCTGTGGGAATAAAGTGGCTCCACCCTGGAAAACGCGTACGGGGTTGCGAGACAATCACGTCTGGTACGAGAGCCTTCATGTGAGTTTAGCGTCAATTTCAGGTCAATGATCTGTTTTTTTCGCATCAACCATTTGTATTTTGAACCTCATTGTTGTACTGTCTATCAATCAAGAGATGGAACTGAATTGTATAATCTTATAAAACAACTTCCAATTCTCACTTTCCTTTTATCTGTCAGATTCATACACAAACTTCAAGTCAAGCAACACTGGAGACACGACCCATGAAACAAGACTCATTGTTGGCTGGCGTTACATCATCATCATTAACATAAATGGCTTTAGCATCTAAGCCAGCGCCGCTGCTTATCCGCAAGCAAGCGGGCAAACTACTGCGATGCTCATTTGCTCCGCAGCCCCGCGGAATATCTAGCATATGTACTAGTCGTCTACATACCACATCACCTCGTGCTGCTGTACGCACTCCACAACCTGCCGCCCCGACAAGGCGGCCACATGTTGCAAGTTCACAAAGCGGTCCTCTTTGCCTGCAATCTCGGTCTCGTCATGCTCAAACTAGACCTAAGAAAAAGAGCGAAGGGCCCGATACCCTCGATAGGGACTTGATGTTCACAAGCCAAGATGTCCCCCTTAGCAAGGAATGGGATGAGAAGCGAGAGCGGCTCCTAAAGGAGGGGATGGAGGCTGATGCGGTCCGCCTCGATACTGAATCATGCATCAAAGAGGCCATGAGATTTGCGGATGAAGTTGCAAAGGCTGGGAATGATTGGAGGCCTATCCGGGCAAGAGGTACGTTCACCCAACTCCACATAGTGAAAGTGTGTTCTGCTCTTTGTTGAGATGATTCAAATTTTCTGATCTTGAGTATGAAAAAAACTACGGTAAAATGGATTCAGACCTGAAATTCTCAGCCAGCAGCCTCTACTACATGGCGATGCTTCTCCGAACAGCACCTATGCAGTCACACAACGCTGGGTTCATGGCCAAGCAGATGTTCTTGTCCGCCGGCGAGATGGGCTACGGTCCCGCCATTATCACCAACGCGAGCCTAGTTCTAAACGACGTCTCAAGGCGCCCCAAGCCGCAACTGCCGCCGAGGAACAAGGCTATCGATTTTTGGAGCATCATGGACCGCTTCACGAGGTACGCGCGGAGCGCCAAGCAGGACCCAAACATTATGACCTTGTCCGGCATCCTGGCCATGTACCAAGGCGACAATGCAAAAGCAACCAAGCTCCTGCTGGCAGCGGAGCAGGCGGGAAGGACACAGGCGGCACGTCAAGGCGATCGTCGACCCCCACCGAGGGCCGAGGCCGACTCGCCGGCGAAGCCGGGGGCGATTCGCGTCCACTCGAGGAAGCGCCTGCCAAGATGGGACCTCGAAGTTAGAACCCTGCTCGTGCTAGGCACGCTGCTTGAAAATAGCGGCCAAAGAGATGCCGCCATCACAGCGTTCTCGACGGCCGCCAACGAGCTACAAGTCCCCGAGGCCCACTACCACCTGGCACTCCTCCTCTCCCCCGATGACCCTGAGAGGGAGGAACACCTGTCCGTCGCTGCCCTGTCGGGGGTCGAGGGCGCATTTGTCCCGTTGGCCGAGATGGAGGGGAAAAAGGCTGTAGCTGCAAAGGCGGCTGGATCTCGGGAAAAGTCCGCGCACCACAGGGCCATGGCCCAGCAGTGGTTGGATTTAGCCCTACATGCTCTTGATACCGGTAAATGAACAGTGAGGAGGGAGAAGAAAATTTTGGAAGAAGAAAGGCGGGAATCCGACGGATTCTTTTTTTTCCCTTTACTCCGTACTACATACCGTCTAAGTCTTCCTTCACTCAGGAGGTGGATAAAAATGGCTTGAGGAAGTAAAGGGCGTGGATCGTCACTGGGAGGAATTCGGTGGGGGAAAAAAAAACGCCCCCTTATCACGGGTTGTCTTGTTTGGGCGCTCATGCTCGGTCGGCTCCGCCCTCCGATGAGCTCGAAAAGGCGGCAAACCTACTTGTAAGCATACTCCGTATAGAGAAAGAAGTAATCAAGCAATGGGAGAGACCGAAAAAAGCCCCCTATGGAGACGGAATACATGATGTCTGTCGATCCCCTGGCATATGCACCCCTTGGTCACACCCCCTTTTTCCATCATCACCACCACCACCACCGCTACGCGAAAGCATTTAACCTAATTCATATAAAGTTGCGATGTTGTTTTTGATCGACGGTGCTTATGTACGTGCCGTATCATGTCAGAGGAAAGAAGGAAAGGGGGGGAAAATGAGAGAACAACAAATATCGATAGGTCGAGGGGTGCCGGGGAGGAAGCTTGCACGGACCCGTTATAAATGCCCAGCAAAACAACAAAATAACCCAAAAAAAAGAATAAAAGGGCCAAGCCTCGCAGCGCAAGCCAGTGATGCGATTGGCGAAGTCTCGTAGACGTTTCTAACTCCCCGCACGGCCTGGTCTAGACTAGACTTTTTGGGAACCGGATTCAGAAATGTCTGCAGATTATCCTAGTCTCGACACTTTTTCTTCTTGTCTTCTTTTCTTCGTCTCCTTTTGTTCCTGTCCCTTCTCTCATTGGTCGGTTTTCTGGGCGCCGTGAAAAGAGACCCCCATTTTCTATTGCTGTCAGCCAATGAATGTCTTGACTACGTAACAATCCTACAGATGTTCTTTGGGGGGTTTTGAACATTGCTTCTTCGACTGATAGGTATCCAATGAGGACGGCTTGGGTCGTCATAGGCCTCTGTTTAGGACAACTAGTTCCGTACCGCCTGTCAAGCAAAAAAAGAACGCCCTACGGAGTATTGACAAAATAGGAAGCGCCAAGTAGCCGGGGCTCGTGGTAGCTTGTGTCACACTAGTGAAATAGCGTGCTTTTTTTATGCCACGAAAAGACTTTGCATTCCCATTCTGTAATAGTAAATGCATGTGGCAAGATATAGGCGTGCACAAAAGAAGAGCAAGCCAAGTCAAAACAAGGTTCGAAAGACTCTTCAGTGGCCCTCTGGGCTAGTTTAGTACTGGTTCTAAGACTAGGAGAGCATAGCCAAGACGTACCTAGAATACCCATGTATCAAACATTCAGGAGCTTTAGTTCCGTCGTTTTTCAACCTCCATCATCACCACCATTGTCCAGGCCAGCAGGGGATCCAATTTTGAAGGAGTATCATCTGGCAATCGCCTTTTTGTATTTCCCACACTGCCTTTTTGTCTCTCCACCTCTTGAAAGTCAAGAAAAATATGTTGTTGGTATGCAAATCATTATATGCTTAAAAGTTGGGGTTGCACTCGTTCTGCAAGTCCCATAATATAAAAATAAGAAGGGGGGGTTAAAAGAAAATCCAGTACCTTTCCCGAATCTAAGCCATCTCAAAGATGCAAATGCTGCTTGAACAATGAACCTGTTTCCACCTGTGATATAGTCCCACCATAAAGAATGAAAAGGAAGAAGAAGAAAAAAATAAAACGCTTCAACCCTTGATTTTTTTTAACTCCTGCGTATTCTCTTCCTCTTCCCGGCTCTGCCACTACCACCACCCCCATCATCGTCGTATTCGTCATCGCTGTACTGATCTCTGGACCCGCTGGGACCACCACCACCTCCTCCACCGCCCTTCTCGTTCCCCTTCTTGATGCTGATAAGGCATCCTTGCTCCTTGAGCTTCCTAGTGAGCGGGGTGCTGGCCTGCATGCCGGGAAAGTCCTTTGCGTTGTAGACGACCAGCACGTCGCTCATGGCGGTCGCGGCAATGGGCGTCCGTAGCCCCTGGCGCATGTCGGCGGGGTTGATGACGACGAGGGAGAACTTGAGGCGAAACGAGCCGGGCGTCCGGCAGCTCAAGTCCGGGAAGCAAAAGAAGCAGCCGTCCTCGCCGTTCTCGTCCTTGCCGACAAAGGGCGACGCCACCAGCGTCCCCATCAACCGCCGCTGCTGCCGGTAGTCCTCGGGCATGGCCGAGTTGTCCTCCTCGCCCGTCTCGTTGTAGATGGAGCAGTGCACGACGCTGAAGGGGTGCCGGAGCCGCTGCTGCATCTGATCCGGGGTGGCGGACGGGTCGTCGATGGTCATCTGCACGATGGGCGGCGGGTCGATGACGCGGCGGTCGCGCTCGCCAAATCCGCACGACCGCGCCGCCACGGGCTGCTGCCGGACGTGGAGGTGGTACTCTGACGTCGAGAATGACGGCGACGGACTCGGCATGGCCGCCGGGGGCAGGACGGACCTGGGTGATGCCAGGCTGGCCAGGCTGGCGCTCGATGCCCTGGCCGTGTTGCTGTTGTTGATGCTCTTGTCGTCCTGGTCGTCCTGGTCGCCGCTCGAGAGGAGGTTGTGGATGCTCATCTGTTTCATCTCCTGCTTGGGCGATACGCTGCTGCTGGTGCTGCTGCTCTGGTCGAGTCCGGACTGCTTCGGACCTTTTCCGAAGCTGTAGTCGACCGGCGGACTGGCAGAGTACTGCTGCCTTGATGGTCGGCGCTGCGGCTGCTCATGCTGGTACGGTATTATCTGCGGGAAGCGGTCAATTCCGGGCTGCTGTGGATGCTGAGGAGACGACGGATTCGACGGCCGCCGGGGTCCTGGTGCTGTCGTAGGTGAGTGCTGTAAAAGTTGCCTTTGAGGAGGGGCAGCACCAGCACCAGCACCAGCGCCAGCAGGAGGTGTCGGTGGAGGTGGTGGAGCTATACGAGGATGCCTGCCGTTGGGGGAGTAGGTTGCTGGGATGAGCTTCCCCATAAGCCCTCCCTTGATAGGGGGAGGCCGTGCTCCATCCCTCGCTGGCGGCATCCCGACCGACTGGTTAAAATGCACGGGCATACTCGGCGGACGCACAACGCTCTTCCCCGACCCCGAGTACTGATGCGCAGCCCCATACGCTTTGGATGCCTCGGCGCCCGAGACATCTTCTGATCAATCGCTGGCTGCGGAGCTGGGCTCCGGAGAACGTCGAAAGTCGAACCACCTCGGATGCTGCGGGAGAACCGTATGGTTCACGGGTGATGCCGGCGTCGCATAATCTGCGCCGTATGGCCGTTGCGGTCGGCTGCTGCTATATGGCGGGCCACGGCTCAAGGGCGAAGTAGGGGCGTAGTGATGGCTATGGTGATAGGAGGGCGATGAAAAGGCCAGAGTAGATGAGCCGCCCGCACTTGATGCGGACAAGCTGGTTGGTGGAGGGAGTGGTGCCGTTTCGTGCTGTCGCGGGATCTGTGGTCCTTGGTGCTGCTGATTGCGAAACGCTGGGTGGTTTTGGTAGTAGTGATAACCCGTGTTTCTTTGCTGGTCCGGTGCTTCTTGAGGCCATCCACCTCCTGACCTCGCCATCGTGTCAGGCACGGAAGAAAATCGATGGTGATGGTGATACTGAGAGGAAGATGAATCAACTGCGGCGGACATTAGGGAAGGAAAAAGATTGAACAACAAAAAAATTAGAATAAGAACAGCAAAAAGACAAGAGAAAAGCAAAAAGGTGCCAACAACGAGGCTGGCGCCCGAGTTGTTGTTGACAAGTTTAAAAAAAATAAAATAAAAAAGACCGATTTCCTTGTGTGCAACGTTAGATATCGGGGCCCCGGGTCTCTGTAGCCGAACAGGTTCGTGTCTCGGCTAGCGGAAAGGGAAAAAGAATCAATGTGTTTGCTAGGTAATCCTTTGTATGTAATGTACTTACAGGGCCTTTTCTTCCTTTTGGACCAGGGTGCGTGCAGGGCGAAAATGCTGGCTGCTCACTGCTTGTCTCTGGTATCGGAACGGGCACCGAATATGACTGGCCAGCTAATAGTCGAAGGGTGGGCACCCAGCACTTCGTGCAGCTTCCCGTCACCGGCCGAGCAGGAAAAAAAAATACGTCGGGCCAGTTGAAAGGAGAAGAGAGATGGTAAGAAGAAAAAGAAGAGTGAGAACCAAAAAAGCAATTATGTGGCAGCACAATGATCAAGGTATTCTTGTGACACCTTTTGAGCGTCCGTTTTCTGTTGCTTTTTTTTTCTTCCCTCTTGCACCGTGTCCTTGAACAAAAGCAAAGAAGCTAGCTAGCCTTCGGTATTTTTCTCGCTTTATGATTGGAATCCCCAACGAACATGTAGCGGGAAAGCAAACAAACACTGTGGTGTGGGGCTGTGATGTTTGCGTTTCTTTTCCTTTTATTTCTTTTTTCCTCTTTTTTTTTGTTAATTTTCGTGATGTGCGGTGATGAGTGCTCTTCGGGTGGTATGTTAATTTCGTCAAGAGCTGCAGCTGTCTGAATTTGGGTGTGGGTGCTCTTGGTGTGATGCGGGTGTCCGTGGTGTAATTCAGGTAGTAGTAGTCTAGCTGCATTCCTCGATGTGGGATGAAGTCGACATATGTATACCTAGGCTTGCTAAGCAAGGTAGGCTTGTATGATGAAGACCATCAAGTGATCAACCAAGTTAATTCCTCTCCGATCGCTTGCCGCAGACTGTTGGGCTCCCGGGTTATTTCCAACTCGCCATGGATTGGTTCTAGCTGACGGGACGTTGTAAGAGGTTGATAGAGAGATGCAATAGGAGGCCACATATATGTCTATGAGCAAGGTAAGAAAAAAGTCAGGAAACTTGATGTCTAATCATGACCCTGTGAAGGTGGAATCCGTAAGTATGGACATCAGCTAAGATACGGCTTGTCGACGATAGCACAACCAAACCCCAAACTGTAAACCGCACGCAAATTAAATTCTTTTGGTACGTCTACCGGTAGGTACTTTTGCTGACTTGACAGGGAAAGACGTACCTCAGCTCGCCAGTCCTTCAGAATCTGCCGGTTCCCCAGTCAGGCAAGGATGCAACGCTTTCCGAACCATAATTAGTAGACACATGGACATTTGGCAGATCCGGGAAGAATTAAGAGAAAAAAAAACACACACACACAAATCACAAATACCAAGACCCACCCCCGACAAAAAAACATATGGCAGATAGAGGCCGTAAGCAGTGGCTTTTAGAGCCTGTGCGCAAGGTGTGTTGACATGGACCAGTACAGGTCATGCTGCAGGCAGGGGATTTGGGGGGAGGGGACTCTTGGGTAGCGCCCCTTGTAATGCTTTGAGCGGGGGTTGCCACACATAAGGAGAAGCAAGACAAACCGTAGGGCCCAAGGGCCATCCGGGCGAACAATACTGTACTGTACAGCAGCCCATCACAACGCACATGTACGAAGAATCAGTTGGGGGAGTACTCACTCACACACAAAGACATTACAGTACTGTACTCCGTATACACTTACACTTGCACACACAAACACACAGATACACAGATTGTGCGTTATCTGCCGTACGACAAAACATGAGCCCAAAAACATCACAGAAATCACGGCTTCATGTTTGACAAACAGGATAACATTGGGCTGGAAAGGGTCGGAATGAATGGATGAATGTGATGTGATGCAGCCCATCAAACGACCAAGTTGTTGTAGCTCGTTAGGGAAAGGCCAAAAAGAAAAGTAGAACAAAATCACAAAGCAGGCCCTCTGTCTGATCCGAGACAAAGTTGAAAACAGGCGGGAAAAAAAAGAAAGTAAAAAACCATGGGATGGGAAAAAAGAGGGCGAACCATGCTTCTTCGCTTGGTTCCTGTGGGGGTGATATGGATGTCGTGTTGTGCATTGCAGAAGCAAACAACATTTTCTTCTTCTTTTCTTCCCACGAGCAGGGGCGGCCTTAAGCCTTACCGACCTGCTCTTGGTACTGGACAGACGAATGAATACCTTGTAGATGGGCAAGGGAAAGGTGTCCTTGCATGCTGTCAGTTATTGTCGTAAGCGACCGAAGAACCAGTAAATATGCAGGATAGTGGGGTTTGGATACCCTGGGATCCGTTTGGCTGCCGACGAGACGCAGAGCGGGAGAGAGAGAGAGAGAGGGAGGGAGGGAGACAAAAAAAAACATGGGGGCAGGTAGAGGAGAAGACAGTTTAACCACCAATGCACTGCTTGGTAGGTGTGGGAGGGATGCTGGCGTGCTCCTGCGGCCCCAGCATGAAACTGAAAGCAGATATCGGGCCCCCGTCGGGAGGCTCTCTAAAAACAGCCGGCGGCTCTTCAAAAGGTCTGACGTGATTCAACAATGACGAGACTTTGATGGATTGGCGGGCCCGTCCTTGTTCTGTTGACCGATAACTGAATTATTTTTTAAGGTCCTTTGTTGCCCTACTCCCGTTTTGGCCCCTTTCCTGAAATAGCCGGGCCGTGTACTGTTTGAATGACGGGATGGATACAATGTCGTTTTGATGACCGACATGGGGATAGCCGCTGGCCGATGTGGTGGAGAAAGGATTTACCTACACACGTCGGGTCGCTAACGTGACTGTTTGTCGCTTCTCGGACTATTTATCCATTTAGCACCGCCGCTCGGGTGGGCCCCACAGGAACGAACGCACCCACAATAATACATTCTTATCCCATACCCAAGTACGAAGGAATTTGCGGGCGCTTTTCACCGTCATCTCAATCCACTTTTGTTATAAAATATCAATACTATGGTAAAAAAAAAACAAAAAAAAACCTGGCCGTTGGACTCTGGTGTCTTCTACCATATGTTCTTTTACTTGTAACTGCAAACGAACCTCTGGAACATAGGTACCTCAATAACCCTCACCAACAAACGTGCCGATGCATTTTTCCCTGGTCTTCCATATGTATAAGACAGGTCGGCAGATATTAGGATACGAACAAATGAGACTGTCGATCTTTCTGACCTAACCCAGCTGGGGGAGGCTGGAGTCGGCTACGGACGAAAGCATCGTCTGATAATGTTATTGTCCTTCGGAAAGTCCGGCGCAGGGTATCATCCTCAATCGAGAGTGAGTCGTGGCTTTCGGGTCTGGCGACTACTACTGTAAATATATACCAGTATTATAGACTTTTTCTTATTCAACATAATACCCGTATTTTTATTTCTTTGTCTCTCTCTCCCTTTTTCCTTGTGCTCCCCAACCTTTTCCCCTAGAAAGCTGTAACATTTCGTCCCGAACAGTGGCTCCTCCCCGAGCTACTTGAACGGAATTTGCCCAATCATACCCCTCAATGCAGAAACAGGGGACCGGGTTTTACACGGCAAGGGAAAGGGCGCGCGCGGACGGATGGCAGTTTGGGGGGGGGGGGGGGGGGGCAGCACAAGCATTGGATGATGTGACCCCAATTCCGGGTTTTCTCAACCTTTCAGGCGGGGCTCACGGCCTACGCCAGCCCACGCGGCCCCCCTTCAGCTTTCAGCCAGCCAGAGCAAAGCTTGCCCTGTCTCTCTGCGTGCGGGTGGATGATTTTCATGGAGGGTTGGAGGGCATTAGGTAGTGTATGTACCGTAGCGTGCTGCACTTTACTGTACTAGGCTAGGTGTATGCGCAGGTTTTAGGTCGTACTGTACTACTTTAACTACTGGCTATAGGGGATTCGCCCAGACAGACGTGAGATAGGTACGTGGTACAAATCTACATACCCACCACATACATATGTACATACTACTGTACCCCTTCCTCGACGCAAACCACAATGCTCTCCTGTTTATGACATCTGCATCGCCGCAACACGCGCCGGTTTAGGTACAAAGCTTGGCGATATATGCGCTGCGTCGATATTGCATGTCAGCTGAAGTTTTAAATGGTCGATGCGGTCTGTCACCAATGAATAATTGCCAGAAAGTAAAAAGCAATTCACAGGGCCCCGGACCCTGGGTTTGAGTCTTTGTTACCTAGAATACGTCACCCCAAGATGGCATTGATCGACCCTTTTTCTCTTTTCAACCTAGTGTTAGACCCAAATTCCTATCCGTACCGCAGACCAAAGGGGCTTCCCGTCCGTCACCCTTGCGCAGCTGGACATTTTTGTTGGGCTAAAATGTGACGACTAAAAATCGAAAGAAACCAACTTGACCTAAGATCACGAGATCAAGTAATGATTCCATCATTGAGGAGCCTATTCATGCACTTCCTACCTACCTAGATAGGTAAAGGTACCTACCTACCCAACACGCTTGTGCATGTAGAGGTATTCATACAACAGGGATGCCGGTTGTTCAATCTTTCCCGATTCGGTCTCTCCTTCTTTATACAGAGACCTCCTACCATAACTACCTGGGGAGTTGTAAGGTAGGTACCCCCCAGGTACACGGAGGAGGGTGCTCCGCTGAGACATTGATGACAATAAAAGCTCCACTATACTGTAATGCACAGACCTGGCGCTCCTCGAGCACTATTTCTTCTTCCGACAAGGTTTGTGTTGCTTTTTGCCCACCCCGTTGCTTCTCGGTAATAACCTAAGTTTATCAGTCGAACCCACAAAGCACTCGAGAATAAAAACAGCATAGATCGGCATCACGCCTTGCACGCCCAGCAAAGCCGCGCTCTCTCGAAATCACACACACACACACACACACACATTCATCAGTAGGTTCGAAGCGAGAATCCATGTCGGACTGGTTCGTCCACACATCTCCCGCCGGGCATGGGGCATGGGTTCCAGGATTTGACTCCCTCAACACCCTTATGTTTCTGCTTTTTGTATTTGTAAAAAAAAAAACCACGCAACAATACCGGTACAATAATTACACACAGTACTATTTTGTTTTCCTTTCCCCCGGAGGCGCCGCCCCCTCCTTCAGCATCGTTCGCCATACCGTCATAGTTACGTTGTTTAATTCTCATAAAAAAACAAATTGTTGTTGATTCACGCCGCCAAGCCGCACGCGTTCGATGGCTGAGCGCGCGACAGAAACAGTCCAAAATTGCTCAGATTTCGGACCGTGGCGCCGTTCTATGGATCACAGCTTGGCCACATTTGAACCCTGGTTCTTTCGGATACGCATACGCTTTTGCTCCCATGGTGTTGAAGGTGAGGCAATCAATCACATGCAGCTGCGAGTGCAGTCGGTTTGAAAATGACACGGTAAATCTCAATCCTTTTTTTTTTTTTTTGTACTTGGGCCAGGTAGAGGGATGTCTAACAATACTTACCTCACCACTGTTTCCATCTGCCCAATCCTGTTCTTTTTCTCCTTTCTTTCCCCCCTTTCGCTTCCCTCGAAGCAATGCATGAACAACACCTATTGGCCTATCAAACACGGTCTTCAGCAATTGGTTAGCAAATCGAGAGGTATCCGTGAGGTAAAGAAAAGGGACAGTGTCTGAGGTGGATGGTGGCCGGGTCGGGGGTTGGTTGATGGTGTGGTCGCCCGTCGGAACGCGGGTTAGCGCCTGTTCCCTTTTGATTGCTTCGCTGGCAACGGGATTGCTGCAATGGAACCTCGCCTAGGCTAGCCTGAGAGGGCCGCGATTTTGGATGCAGCCGCCATTGGGTGAACCCGAATCTGAGCGGGCGGATAAGCGGAGAGCGTAGCCCTTCGATGACACCATACTCGGATGCACTCTGCGCATCCGTACCACAAACGGCAAACCTGGACTTCGACAAGAGCTTATTCAATAATTACAGCCGTAATGGTTGCATGGGTTGGAGAAGAGAAGAAAATTAAAAAAAAAGAAATCACCGAGACATTTCTGACTTGTCGGTGACTGAAGAAGCCCAACCTTCAAGCTTTTAGATATGTACTGTACAGTACAAGATGCATCAATCTTCTCCTGGTTTGCCTATCATCCTTCACACGCCACGTCAACCAACATTCTGCCGAGTCTTCGGCTATTTTTTTATTTTATTTTTTTCTCTTTTCCCGCGTCGATTCCTTGCGGCCATGTCAGATTTGAAACTACGGTTAATGCTGGAAGAGCTGCTATCCAGCTCAGCCGCTGGCTGGCATTAATTCATCGTCAACTTGTCAATCCCATTCATATCCATGCCGCCGTCTCGCAATTAATGAAGACAGGCGGTGACTTATTCTAAACCATCCTTGTATTGTGGAATCTAATCCTCGCTCAAAAGCTCTGCAGCCGTACCCGACCAGCGATGTCTCTGGGGCTGCCTGTTGCATATTGTCACATATGCACGGAAGTGCATCTTCATCTTCATCTTCCATCCAATACTATAGGGATCAGAGCACGGCATGGCGCTTCTGCATGCGATCAACCTTTCAGGTGCTACTCAATCACTGCCAGGTAAATCAAAGAGACCGGATGAAAAGCGTCCGCGACCACGCGATCAAGACAATCGGGTCGGTTCTAATACCTACCTCCAACGTTAGAGTACAAACCTGCCTTTGCTGCCCTATGCAGGGTGCAAGTTCAGTTCGTCCAGAGTTGTGAAGCCACGTCCACCAACCTTGTCGTCTTATGAACAAGAAGAAGAATAAGAACAAAATGTTCCATCAAGTGGGGACCTACTTACAGCCCGACACACACAAGCACAGTCTAATGTCCAGTGTCTACGATAATATTCACCCGCCTCGCATCGGCAGCCAGCCAGACCAGCCTTGGTCGATGGATGCATCGCATCGATGTCGTCGGCAAGTATCCAAACAGGCTACAACCTTGCTGTACTCCCACCTCCCACCTTTACTCGCTTCGGCGAAGTTCCATTGGTGAAATACAAGACCCCCAGTAACACTCCATTTGCGCCAAGCACTTGTGGTTTTTTTGCCTTTCGCCAATCTAAACAGAAACTGGTAACACTTGGAACCAGGAACCAGGGAAAAAAAACCACTCAAAACGAAGGGCGCTCCTCAATATCGAAGTCGACCAATACGACCTCTCCTATTTTTGCAGTCTGCATGCAACACGGGGTATTTATCCTATTTAAGCGAGTTTCTATCCCGATCCAAGCCGCCCCTTCTGGGCCCCCTCCTTGCGGATTCTCCGCCTATTCCATAAACGGGCGACAAATCAAGCCAGCCGACCCCGTCCCTTTCGCAGCCTCTTCTTTTTCGGGTTGCTATTCTTGCGGGAAGAAGATGGAGGGAGGGAGGGTGGACTGGTTATGCAGGTGGGAAAGGGGTTCTTGATGTTTGTTTGTTTCCGGGTTTTCGGTTTTCGGTTTTGGTTTTTCTTTTATCATATTCTTTTCTTTGGACCCAAAAAAAGGAAAAAAAAAGAATGATCAACATCGGGGGATCTAGAGAGAGAAAAAAGCAGACGAGGGAGAACGCAACGTGCCCCCGATCCCAATCCCCACCCGCTTCCAATATCGATCAACGATGAGTGCCGCGTAGCGTGTTGTGTGACGATCGTACTAATCATCGGATTGCCTTTTTTTTTGTTTTCTCGGTCCACATGGATTGATGCTGCTTTGGGCTTGGGTCGCCGCCTTGGCTTTGCTACTTTGACTTGCCTATCTTGAACGAAGAAACCCGCTTGCTGCTATTTTTTGTTCAGATAGTCACAGATCCAGAAGTGGCGCACCCCCCACTGCAAGTTTCCAGCCCGGATTTTGAAACGTATTCCATTCTTGACATAACATTGAGTCTTTTTTTTTCTTTACCCGAGGGGGTCTCTCATCGGTTCCCAGATAAAACCACCCTTACTGGTCAAGCTTGAGCTTCCCAATACGATCAAGATAAAGAACAAAAAGGCGCCGGGTGAAAGCCAAGGCGAAAAAAGGCAAGCCACGCCCACTTCTTTGCCTATATCCAGAAAGCTCCTCGCGCCTCTCATGCTCCCTGTCCCCCTGTTGTCTTTCTCGGCACCGAAAAGCTCTCTTTTGTTGGTGGCAATACTACCAGGCTCTTGGGTTTTCCCCAGGATGATGACACAGCAACGAGAAAAAAAGATACACCCCCGGGGACTGTCAACTGTAGGGTGCTGACTATTCTATCTACATGTGACGTCTGCATCTCCAAATGTGTGTTGGTGATCCGTTCTCCGCACAAGACCAGCGCGGCTCACTGCAGGTATCATTGCCGTCTCGCAAAATGTGCTTCCCTTGGCCTCTTTATTTCTTATTGGAATCCTGCCGGCGAGCTCCGGGTGAGGAGGAGGAGGAGGAGGAGGAGGAGAAGGGGGGAGGAACGGTAATTTTGGTCCCGTGTGTGTGTGTGTGTGTGTGTGTGTTTTTTTTTCCTTTTTTTTTGCACCATGGCTCTCGTCATATTCGCGTAGAGATTTGTTTTTTCGAAACCAGGAAAAGAGAAAAGTAGCACTCGGGGAACTTATCTGGCTCTTTTTTCCCTTTTTTTGTTCGTTCGGGTATAAGCCGTTCTCTTGGGCTCGCTTACACACACCCCCATCCCGTATCTTATGCAAAATTATGGAAGCGCCGGTTACCTGCAGGTGCTTTGAGGCTGCCTTCCCCGGAAGGCTCTCTGTATCTTGCGTCCGAGGTTTGTGCTGGTTCTGCTAGGGGTGGTAGGCAAATGGAAATTGCCCGTGTACATCCCATCCCGGCCATGCTAGCTAGCTATAGTCAGAAGTATCCTCTTGGCTGGGGTTGTGTGATGAAGTAAGTACTCAAGGGTACAGATAAGTAAGTGCTCCTAGTGCTGGGAGCTATGCAGTACTACCAAGTATGAGCTTGGTTACTGTAACACACAAATATCCCCATCACACAGCGGCACAGTTGCAGCTTAGTAAATCGCTTTCTAGAGGTATGGGAATATCTACAGGCCTTGATCACCCGATCCCGGGACGAGCAGTACTCGACCCCAAGCTCAGAGCCAAGTAACAGAAGGTACATAGGTATGTGATTGAGCTGGCCAGGCCCACGAAGCTAGGTAGCTACTAGTTCTAGTTTTAGCAGGTCGGTTTTGACGTTCATCAGGCAGGGAAGAACCTTGACAAGTTCCCACACTGCTCCTCCCTCTCTGACAAATCAGCACAAATCCATCTTCTCGGAAGCATATGCGAGGCCGGACTCTGCAAAATCCACTCAGGTTCATCTGTGACTTTCAAGTGTTGTAGACAAAAAATTCCCTCACACAAATGCAGCTTTTTGCATCTGTCCCCCCGACCAGCCCCTATTCTACCATCTGCCCCTGCAATTGTTTTTTTTTCTTTCTCCCGTACTCTGTGTCAATCTGACTCTATGCCCCCCGTACAGCCAATGGGCTGGGTAGCTGGGGAGATATATAAAATTCACGGTGGATTAGACTAGACTAGTTCTCAAAAGACTCGAATATGCCTGATCCGCCATGCTCTACAAAAGGGGTTCTCAAAATATCCAGATATTTGCCTTTAGCCTTGTAGCACGGATCTTGATAAAGCCCGGGTGGGCGCAGAACTCTGTGCGGCCACTGCCCACACAGCCCTCTGAGCTCAGGAGAGCCCCCAGGAACAAAGTCAGTTTTTGCATGGTTTCCCAAGTGATGATACAAGTCTCGGTCACCGAAGCAGCCAACTGCAGACCAAGGCATAGACCGGAACTTGATTGAGGTTTAGATAAACGACTCGATTATGGCGACTGATAGCAAAGGCTTAATAACATACTCCACGAGTGGTGCTTCTTGGAGGTGGTAAAATACTTGGCGAGGAGAGCACCCTGCATAATTGACACTTACTACTCTAATAATGAGATAACCATTCTCTGGCTTCACGTCGGCGTTGATTGAATCCATAGATAACCTAGCGTCCTTGCGCAGATGCTCCCTCAAGGCTGCGTGCACCTCTACTGCCTTCTGTTGTTCCACGGGTCCTGCCAGCACGTCGAGCGGCCCAAGGAGTTGTGAAGCCGAAAAGGGACTTCTTGAGGCGGCGCTCCCAGGGATGATATGGCATTGTCCAAGTACCCCGTCAATGGAACCAATACACCCCGTCCATTTCTGGTCTATGTTGGGGAAGCGTGATGTCTGATGACAATCTGAACCGCCTGAGTCTTCCGCTCGGATAGTCCATCAGCTTTTCAGTGCCATGTCGCTGTCATCACATATCAGAGGCAGCATCTAATGATTGACTAGAAATTATATATTCAAAAGGCCCTACAGGGCAGCTGATCGTCAGCTTTGAAGGGGGTATAGAACATGTTCCAAAACGATATATCTAGAATGAAGTTATAGGTAGAGATGCAACAAAGCGACTCTCAAACCTTGTCTGAAGCGCCCAAACCCGATGGCAAAACACGGTACCGAGCAGTTCAGACCTATCCCCTAATCTCGGGGCTAGTAGCGGTGCTTCTGTCGACAACCTGGTCGCTCTTGGTAGCTTCTTGCACAGGTTGATCCTGCTCCTGCTGATGATGCTGCGGCCCAGCAGCGACCCCAGAGCTAGAGGCAACCGCAGTATTGGCGTCCTTCTTCGAGTCCCCGTCTACACGACCACCAATGACGTAGCCCTTGACACCCTGATCAACCTCATCCAGCTTCATGTTGCGCATGAGCAGGGACAAGAGCACAATAGGCACGCACATGCAGACGGCAACTATGAGCATCTGGCGCATGCCGGCCTGGTAGGCGGCGTTGATGGCCATGCGTTCGGGGCTGCCCCACTCGAGCGCCATGGCAGTGTTAACGTTATTGAAGATCATGGTGGCGTTGGCGCGGCTCGCCTCGGGAAGTAGCTCTGTCAACGTTGCAGGGACGACCTTTGTCCATATGGCGCCCGAGATAGCACTGCCGACAGCGCCACCCAGCTCCAGCACCGTGAGCCACACAGCCGTGGCGATAGCCAGGTTCTGGTGCTTGGCTGTCGCTTGTACTCCAAGCTGCGTTGGCACGTTGAGCATTCCACCGCCGACGCCTATGCAGACCTGGGTGCCGATCAGGGCTGGCATGCCGGCGTTTTCGCTGCGGTAGTTAATCATGAGCGCAATACCGAGTAGGTACAGCAGGCTGCCCGCGGTGATGAAGTACTTGTAGTGCTTGGTGTACCTGATGGCCAAGCTGACCAGCACACTCATAACTGTGCTGGAGAATGAGAAGACCTGAGTTATACGCCCAGCCGTAGCTATGTCCATGCGGTGTACCACAAGTAGGTAAGAGTTGTAGTAGGGGAAGACCGAGAGGTAGAACACCATGAAATAGAAGAAGGCGATACCGCAGCCGGCGCAGAACGTCTTGCTCTTGAAGAGATAGAGCGGGATCAGCGGATGTGGGTTAATCCTGGCCGAGGCGCATTCCCAGAAACAAAAGGCAATCAAGGAAATGGCGCCAATAATGAGCATGGCAATTATGGACCCGTTGCCCCAGCCGCCTGTTTGGCGCGTAGCAATGGTCAGGGGGATCAAGAGCAGCGCGAAGCCGGCACTCAACAGCAGGATACCAAAGAGATCGACCGACTGAACCATCTTAATGAACGTTGTAGCGGGCCCCTGGCGCTTAATCGCTGAGATCCAATCTCCACGGTCGTCGAGCACACCCAGCTTCTTGGCCTTGCGCTGGTTGAGAAACAAGCTGATGGCAAAGGGCAGAAAAGCCACGGGGAGGATGATGGCCCACATTCCATATCCCCAACGCCAACGCCAGCTCCCCTGCTCGAGCATGCGCGCCGAGATTTCGGGTCCGACCCAGACCGTGACGAGGAACGGAATGTCCGGGAGCGAAGAGAACAGGGCACGCCACAGCAGGTTGCTCGTGTCGGCAATGAAGATCTGCTGCAGAATCTGAACACCCGTGCTTCCGGCCGAATAGAAGATCTGTGCCGAGGCGTACGAGTCGATACTGGTCGACGCCGCCTGCTGGATGAATCCAAGTACGAACAGCACGATGGAAAGGGTAAAGGCCTCAAGACGCCCCGTGACGTCGCTGACCTTGGACATGATGGGCTTCATGACAGCTGTTTATTTTACCGCGTGTTAGCAGGGCGTGAATATCACTTCACTCATACGCCCACTGGGGGGAACGACGGGCTTACCCAGGACCACACTCTGAACGACAGTGACAGTTGACAGCAGCGAGTGTGACTGGAACGAGCTGGTGGCAAAAGCACTGTACGAAAACGTTGTTTGCGCCTCCAAGGAAGTCGAGAAGGCCATCAAAAAGATGCTATCATTGTGGGAAACATGTTAGCGGGCGGCGTGGTAATAAAAAATAGATGCCATGAGTTTTGCCTTTGGCTTTGTCGCCGGCAAAAAAAAAAGACTTACCCAAGATATGCGACTATAAGACCCCATTTCGACCATGTCATGGACACGGCTTCCATCGCCTTGACTCCATCCTGCGTCTTGACAACTGCTGACTCCTCGTCCGACTGAACATGACGCTCCTCTGTCGCCGTCTGCTGCGGCGCCTCCTTAGTGTACGTCGGCGGAGGGCTTTCGTTGATGGTCGACATGTTTCCGACGCGCTCCCCTGGGCCGGGGACGAGCTGTAAATGATAGGTGTATATCTATTATATGGGCGAACCGTTTTCCCACCCCTCTCAGATAGGTGACCAGTCTTGAATGGACCGTCGGCTGGGTGCAACCAAAACAAAGCAGGAAATAGATCAGCAAAATAGATCAGCGACGTGAAAGCCTGCCTAGATATAATGAGGTAGGTGCTATGGATCGTGGCGGGTCTCGGCCGATCTTTTCAAGATGACATTTGACAGTCCGGGAAGGTATGGACGGTAGTATGCACAAAAGTGTACCGAGGATAGAAAGAGCAAAAGAAAGTTGCAAAGAACCAAATTTTGCGAAAACAAAAAAAATAAACACAAATTAAGCGCCTGTCCCTGGTGCGAAAGGTTAAATGTAACAAAAAGACTAGAAACAGGGCACTAGTGAGTTCTAGTAGCGTGCGTGTCGGTGAGCTATAGGATGCTGAGCAAAACCACACAATAAAACATGGAAGGTTGTAAAAACGCAAACAGGGAAACAAAAGCCCATCCCATCAAACAGCAGCCCGTCCAACATTTTTATCTCTCCAAGTGGTCTTTGGTCAAGGTCATATCATCACCCCATCTGATAATTTTTTTAGATTCCCACCCAACGGAGCCAATCATCAGCAGAGCCCCGCCTCCTGTACTACCTGCGCAAGGTAAAATCGAACCCAAAGGATCGACTGCACCAAGGTGGCCTAGGCTTGACGGGGAAGTGCATGCATCCTGTAAGCTCCCCCCATGCCAGGCTGAGTTGACTTGTTGGAGGGAAAAGGGTCGGGATGGCCGGTTTTGAAGGCCCGACAAGATGGAAACTATGTGGCGATGGCCACTTTTTTTTTTTTTTTTTTTGTCAGTACCACGTGCGGTAATTCATCTTTGCTGGGACTGCGTGTCTTGGCCAATGCTGTGGCGAGAAAAGACGAGAATTTTGGAGCTCTAACCCCGAACGTGAAGGGTAGCTCTCCATGTTCGGTTAGTATATATGGATACCGAACGCGTTCGTATACTGTACTACGGGAGTAACGGGACACACCTAGGGTTGATCCACTGCGCGGGTGGCTCAAAACCCCTTGCAACCATTCGTGTCCAACCCGCATCACGAGCGTACTTTTTCTCTATTTTTTTTCTTTCTCAATTTGCTCGGTGTGAGCTCAGGAGAAGACGGTGCTTCAAATTCAGGCCACTCGCCCCGCCACAGCCCTCTACATCTCTCACCTTGACACTGACCGTAGAGATCGACAGACGGAAGAAGCCGAGGACCTTCTGGTGCCATGATCAGAGTTTCTACTACGTTGTACGGAGTACTAAATTATTACCTCGTACAAATTGTACTAGCAACCTCCACTCCCCCACATTACCAACCAATTGAGCCGATGTCTAGCCGCTTATTGGCTGGCGATGGATGATCTGATAAAATAAGATAAGGGACCCAACTTGCCACCCTTCTTGGGAGAAAAGTCCGCGATTTTTCGGGTCGCTAGTCTACGTAGTACAGTACATTCGACCAGTCCAGAGCTAGACTAGCCAGCCCTTTTGACACGACAAAAGGCATGGATGGAATCCCTTTCCTCACGCGTCATATTCGATCACAGGTACAGCAAGAGGTTTTTTTAATTACGTGGTCGCAAAACAACATTGGTCACAACTCCAAAGTCGTAAACAAGATAAAATCTCGACAATTAAGGTCCCTTCACCGCCCAAAATATAAAAAGATATCAACATCACGCCAAAATGCTGAGTAATGACGGCCGTATGAACATCGTCAGTCCATATATACATGATCCCCACCCTCTTTGTAACTTCATCCTGGATGTGGCTCACACAAAACCTCCCGTTAACACTTTTCCAATAGGATATCCGGCGAATACAGAGAGATCAATCCTCCCTAGAAAATATCAATTTCCGAGACGGCCATGCTCAACCAGGTGGTATATAAATAAAGTAACAAAAGAAAAATATACGCGAGGAAAGCCAAAGTGGTATCCAAAGCGAAGTTTGAAAAAAAAAGCAAGTCCATATAAGCATCCAAATCCTGGTGAAAGAAAACCAAAAGAAAAGAAGTAAGAGATACAAAAAGAACAAGCTAGGAACTTTGGGATATCATACGACATAAAGTCTTTAATAAAAAGATCGACTCAAAAAGAGGTCGTAAAGAAGCTTGGGTTCACCAAAGTGGTTTGTGAAGAAATTGGATAAAACAGGATATATGCGAGGGGAAATGAATGGGTTTCTCCCCCCAGCACCTCACGATGGCTTAGGATTCTTCCATGATGCCACCCTCGCCACCACCCTCTTCTCTCCACTCACGCGAGTGCTCGGTAAGTTTCTTGACGCCCGAGATCCTTCCGGCCCACAAAGCCTCGATCGGCGTGCGGAACGTAAAGGCGCGCTGAGAGCTGATCACACCAATGGCCTGCAACACAGCCTTGCGGCTGTCGCGCCCAAAGACGGCGGGATGGCCGATCCATTCGAGCGCTGACATGAGCTCCGAGTCCAGCGCTGAAACGGTCTGCACATCAATGCCGCTGGATCCCGGCCCACCGTGCAATGCGCTGAGAGCGTCCGTTGAAGGTCTGCGCATCATTGCCTGGGTCATGTGTGGCGGATAATGCGACGTTGCTGATGCAGTGGGCGAGGGAGAATGTTTGCGTTCTGGAGTGAGCGAGGTAGGGGATCCTTCATGGTTCGGGTGAGGCGTCGACGGTTGCGACCTGGACGCAGCCGGCGGGACAGGGGGTAGACCTCCCTTGCCCAACCCCTTGAGAATTGAACGTGTCTCGTTCAAAAGTGTGTGGGCACGGTCGTGCTGGCCTCTTGACACGAGCGTCAATGCCCTTGTCAGCATGTCTGATGTCAAAAGCTCCATCCGTCGCTGCACGATGTGCGGGTGAGGCGGGATTGGAGGGGTGTTTTGCCACGACTTGGACTTTTGGTGGTTTGTCGCAGGCAGCATTGTGATGGCGAGGAGTGACGGACGAGGCATGTGCATCAAGGTGCCGTCACGGAGTATGTCGCCCCAGTTAAGATCCGCCTGGATAAGCGGGACTTCCTCGACAGAGACTGTGCGCTGCTCTTCAGGGTCCATTGGTCCACCCAGCGCTTCGAGGCCAGATACGATGGTCTCCCATGGATCTTGTGGCAGCTGGTCTTCTGAGGCGGTGTCTGGAAGGATCACCAGTTGCACCAATATATCCCTCTTGTCGCCAAACCGCAGGTCTCCCAGAGAAGCCTCGGCGTCCCGACCCGTTGCGCGCTTGGTGATTTGGAGTGCACCACTGATCTTGTGGAACTTTGCTGGCGATCCTTCGGGCAATTTCAACTTGAGTTTCACGTTCTGGTGAGACAATGTTTGGGCAGATCCAAGGCAGCCGGCAAGGCATTCCCTCAACATCATCCAGTCCTTGACATAGGTGTATGAGGCCTTTGTTCTGGTTGAAAGCTCAATCATGGTGTCGGGCTTGTGCGTCATTCCGAGGCCAAATGAGTGGATCGAGATCCTAAAGTGAGTGTTATTAGTATGATGTTTCCAACAGTTAAAGTCATACGCAGATCCAGCTTACTTGGCAGCCTCTGCTCTTGACACGACAAAGTCCACGCTGTCGGCATCCGAGGTTGAAGCGTCACTGATGAGCATGATGGTGGCAATTGGGTTGTTGTACTTCCTCTGCATCAGCAGGTCCATGGCAACATTGGCACCCTCGACAACATCTGCCCGGTGGCTCTTTTGTCCCACCGGCTTGATAGAGTTCAGGACACCTCCCCAGCCGTGCCAAGACTTAGTCGTCATGCCCACGATTGGTACACCACCTCCACCAGATCCAAAGGTCACGAGACCCATCCGGTCACGGTCGCCGAGCTGATGGACCATGAACCTGAGGGCATCTCGGACCAAGTTGATCTTGACACCTTGCATGGAGCTCGATATAGGCACCACAACCACGACGTCGATTGGGACGTGCACGGGAGGGAACAGCGGGCTCTTTGCAACGCTGGTGTACTCGGTGGGGGCGGTCGTCGTGGATTTCGGTCCGTTCCAAGTTGAGGAGGCCAAGGACGACGTTCTCTGTCCTTGTTGTTGGCTGCGTTGCCACTCATCCTCTTCGGCCTCGGAGAATTCGCCACGCTCATAGTCTGGGCTCCGTACTGGGGAGGTTTCAACAGCATTAAGATCCATGAGAGCCTGTTGCCACAGCTTGAGTTGGTTGCGGTTTTGGAATCGCAGGTGGAATTGCGAAAGCTCTGCCACCGAAAGGTTAAGGGTGAGCACATTCTCGTCGATACTCCCCGTTTCAGAAACCTCGTTCAAGTGCTTCTTGATGAGGATGGAACCCTTGAGGGTGCAGCGCGGCTTGCGAGGCAAGCCATTCTCGTCCCATTGCTGCTGGGCGCCAGCCGGTGTCTTCTTCTCCTTGACGCAAATGAGCATCTCGGCGAAAAGGTAGCACTCAAGCTCCTGCCACGATATTTTATCCTTGCCCACCCTCAGCGTGCCATACAGACGAAGCTTGCCGAATCTGCTGAAATCAAGTCCGTGCCAGTTGTCCACCCTATTTCTCAAATTCTCCGTCATTTCCTCAAGTACCTCGCGCGACTCGTAGGGAAAGAAGCGAGGCACCGACTGTGTAGGTGATGTGGGACCATACGGATCTTCGGCGACGCGAGCGTCCATCCGTGATGGTACCTGTTGAGGGGCCTGGTGGTGCATTTGTTGCGGGGAGTGGATATTTCCCATTGGCAAGTCCTCGGGGTCTGGTCGCCATTTGCAGTCGGGTACCTCGATGGTAATAAGACATGTCAAAGTTTGTTGTTGTCGAGACCTGTTGATCGTGGGGAACTCTGAGCGAACGGTCACGGTCGGGAGAGGGATCGGGTTTCGTGCAATGCTCCGAGGGCTTGCGAGCGACGTCTCCATGGCTTGCAAGTCGTAGTCGTGGGCGCGCCTGGGGCCTCCGCTCTGTGTTGTCTCAGGGTAACCTGTCGAAGACGCCACTCCCGTCGCTTCGCTGTCACTACGCCCATGTCTCATATATCGTTCCGAATGGGGGTTGCTGTGCCCGCTGTCTCGTGTGTCTCGGTTGCTCCGCGGCATGGCGTTGTCCCTGCCATTGTGGCTGCTAGGATGGCTTAAGCCAACTCCAGAACCAGAACGTGCATTCGAACCCCGGCTTTGCGGACGCCCATGATCATCCCATTGTTGAGGGGTCGGTGTTGGTGTTCCAATTGACCTCGAATCTGAGTTCACCGACCTGACGAGGTTGCTGATTTTTTCTGGTAGGGCAATGACCGTCAGCGGGGAGCGACAACGTAGCTGGCTTTACTTGGGAGCCTACCTATATCGAGCACGTTTCCACCCCGACTTGTGTCCAGGTGCAGAGGCGCATTGCAGGACGGGCAATACTGTGACTCTATCTCCTTGATGTACTCATAAAAGCAGGCCTCGTGGGACACATGACCACAGGAGAACTGAAGTATCCTCTCTCCACGGAGAGTGTGTTCTAATGGCTCCTCACAGACGGCACACTCGGAGCCCACAAAGGTACGCTCCCTGCGCGTGCGCGCACGTTCTGAACTCATGTTTGGTGCGATTGATCTCCCGTAGCTGTCAACAGAGTGGTTGGAGGAAACCGATGCCGACGAACGGTGGGACTGGGGTGGCTTAATTGTACCACTTGATATGGAGCTGTCTGAATTTCAAGTGGCGAAGAAAAAGCCGTCAAGTCAGCTATGTGTGCGCCATGGAATTTGGGTGTGATGAGGCGCAGAAGACCTGGAAGCGTAGAGGAGGAATGCAACGATGGAAAGAGTGCGACCCAATGGTCATCCAGCGGCTAGGTTTGGACTAGGCCAGAGTTGACGAAAGATCAGGGAATTAAAGGGTAGGAAACACGGTGGGTGGCGGGAACTTGGAACCTACTCTTTTCAGGAAACGAAGGAGCGTATGATGGTGCGTCTAAAGATGGGGCGTTGAAGGAGGTTGCCGTGTAAGGTCGCTCAGAGGTTGTCCTAGATCTTGAGTCTGAACCCAAGAATCCTGACTCTTGCTGGCGCTTGTCTGCGCCGAAGCCGTGGAATTTGCTCTTGGACCGAGCAAACATCAGGAGCAGGCAACTCCTCGCTTGACCTGGCGGCAGATAGAGGAAACTAGGCGACGGGAAGCGAGGTTCCGGGTGACCCCCAAGTCGTGCGCGCGAGTGTAGATGGGGTACAAGTAGTGTCGTCGGCTTAAGAGGCGTAACAGTAAACCCAAAGATCGGATGCACCCAGAAATTGCCAATCAAATCGCTACTGTTTTGCTGTCGTGTCGAGAACGAGTCTGAATCTTACTGGGAGTCTGCTAGGACAAATCGAGATGGTTAGGACGAGGAGGGCGACTTCAATTCGTGCACCCAGGCAAAGGAACAAGGCAGGGGAGGCCAGGTGACGATATGCCAGAAGTATATAGTAAAAAGTGTCATGGAAAATCAAACCAAGGGGGTGGGTGAGTGGCTTGAACTTTGGAAGCAAGGGGGGTTAAGGCGGCTAGAGGGGCATGTGCGCAGCAACAAGGATGCATGCAATGTATGAGTCTGTCGCTCTGTTGTGTGCAGAAGAGAAAGACTGACTTGGACAAGGTACTTTGTGGACCCCTGTCGCGCGGTTGATTCTTCGCAGGGAAACCGGTGGGAAGACGGGAGTGACACAAGGCTCCCAGTCAAGCCGTGGAGGGGCTCGTTTCAGGGACGTTGTAGTAACAATGCAGATAAACGGTTTTTTGGAGTAAAAGTTGGAGGGAAATGGGGCAGATCGGGTAGTATTAAGAGACAAAAGAGAGAGAGGTTTGTTTCTCTCTTTTTTTCGCCCGTACGTACCTCTCAATGCAAGAGCGTGGGGTGGGGTGTTTGGTGTGTGTGCGTGTATGTTTTCGTGGGCGCGGTAGTTGACGCGCGCGTGGACATGCGGTTCGGTGCGCTGCGCCGTGTTATATGAGTGGCGGCAACGGGAACTCGATCGATGAAGTAGAAAGAAATACTGTGTACTTATTTCTAGATGGCGAGGATTATGGTGGATTATGTAGCTGCGAGAGTCGTGTGTACCAATCTGCCACCAAATTCCTTATTCTGACTCTTACTGGTACAGGTTGAGTGTCTGTATTTTCGTAGACAGATTCCGAGTACGCGGATGCCTGCGTGCTATGCAATTGACTGAGACTTGTACAGAGAAAACGGCGTCTCGCCTGAGTGTGGGTAGCCGTGTCGATTTATTCTAGTCTCACGGCCCAGGGTCGGCCCTGACTGGCTAACGAGGATTATGGCTGTCGAAGTTTCAGCGAATCAACCCAGACGCAAAGGGAGGATGGTGAGAGCCCAGTAGAGAAGGGGATCAAGGTTTTGCTAAAAAAGAAGAGTAAAGAGATAAAAACAGCTTGACCATGCAGAGAAGGAGAAGGAGAAAGAAAGTTATGACACTAGGTCTGCCGAAAGACGGGACGAGACCACCACTCGGAAGTTGGCGTGTAGCTCCTGAGAGGCATAAACGTTGCATGGGCTTTCCACGCTCCCATGGGATTAAAATGAAATGATTAAAAAGGTCGTTCTGGTCTGCTTCGCACCTACGAGCAACAGGCAGGAGAGACGGAGAGGGCGAAATCATGAGCGGGGCGGATTTCTGGGTACCTTATTTTAGGGTGAAAGAGAGTCCAGGGACTGGACAAGCCTGTACCGGTACTGTTACGTCGTTCTTGGGGTGGAGACGACAAGAAAAAAAAAAAAAGAGTTGGAACCGTATCTACAGTGGTCGTGTCTTGGTGTGTAGGTACCTAGGTAATCCTCAAGAGTGGTACTACTCTAATAATACTGGTTGCGCAATAATAACATGAGGATCCTGCTCCAACATTTTGGTGGCTCTCGATGGATGGTTCGGCAAGATCAGGGACCTGGAAATGGGTACGTAGCGTAGTACCTTACCGTATTACAGTACCTGAGCCAGATGCCTTTGGTGACAATTAGCACGCAACCGTTGGTTCAACCCGCTAGCAGTAGAACCCGTTGCCGAAGTTTCAGGCCAGTGCACCCAGCAACGGCGCAACGGTCACTTGCTGGTTTGTTAATTTTGCGTTGACAAAAGCTTGCCCAGGTTTAAAGGTTGGGACTAAATCATTCGGTCACCTTGTAAACACATTAGTAGTGAGATACTTCTCCGTAGGTACCTCTCTCCAGGCACGTTGAGATACTTTAGGGCCGGGAAGCCAAAGAACCCGAGAAGAGACGCTATCCTGCATATAGATTGGTCGCTCTAGCCTTTTTTATTTCGTCAGACGGAAAAAGGAAGGTATGCATGGATAATCTTGGTTTCGTTTTCATTTGCAACAAAGGGCAAGCCTTTGCAAAACCTCGTCGTCTTTACTGACCTTCAATGACGCCCTTGCACAATCTTGTGATCACAGGTGAGCAAAGAGAAGGGTGAAAAAAAAAGAGCAAAAGCAATTCCCCAATTCAGAGCTCCCTCCGATTGCTTATCCAGTCGGAACACAACCAATGCGCCTCCGGTGAGGGTTTACTGTTCCATACTGTATCCAGACAAGTCCCCCAAACGCCACACTACCAAACACCTAGCGTAGCGCAGAAAAAAAAGAAAAGAAAAAGAAAGCACAGTACTAATAAAAAAATATTAGCTGGGCCGGACGTCTTTCGCACCCCAGTTTACTACGAAGTAGTTGAGCCACTGGGGGCGAGCCCCAATAAACCGGGAGGGCCAGTGCTGGGGAATACCACACAATGCTGGTCCGGACCCCCCTTGGAGACAGATCCTTGTGATATCGAGATCCCTGCATTCAAAAGAAGCCATGTCCTTGCTTACGATTTATTTCTTGCTAAGTGTAACGCTGCTCCAACAAGTCATTTGGTTTTGGCGGAGGTCTCCGGACCATGAGGCCGTCAAAGGGTCGACGCGGCATGTCTACGGCAAACATCACATAACCATCACGTCAATTTGCTTCTTCAGCTTTGCTTTTTTGGTTCCCTTCATCTCTTCTCTCCCTTCTCGTCTCATATTAGAGCAGTTTGGTTGGTCGATAACAACCCTATTTACTCGACGAGGCGCGCAGAAAACTGACAGATCGTATGCAGAATGATTCAGGTGAATGCGTTACGCGTGGCGGTCCAGTTAACAAATCGATATGTGAAAAGCAAGCCACTGCTGAAGGCTGACAAAAGATGAGATATGAAGCACGGCGTCCGTTCCCCAGCTCCTGTTGTTTGCGCAGTGCCCACTTTGAATGCTGCCTGGGCTGCCTTTTCGGCGGGCTGCGTCGCTGTCTCCCCTTCATATTGCAACAGTAACAATCGTACCTACCACGTATTTCGACGAGATGCTGTCAGGTGCATGCAGTGGCGAGCTTATATGTCCGTGCGTCCCCAAAGCTCGGTAGCTAGAATTGACAAGCAGTCAGTACGCAGTAAGTACAGTAAGTAGTATTGTTGTAGAGTAAGTTACATTCCTGATGTACTATAGGTGCTGCTTTCGCCAGACCAATCGTCGATTTGCACTGATGACAAGCAAGGGTTGGTGGGGGGGTTTTTTTTTCTGCCTGACGGCATAATGGAACAGGTGATGTCTTGCTACGATATCCTCTCATAATTAATTTTCCACCACCACCAAGGAACGGGATAAGTAGCACTGTGTACGGAATGCGTTTTGTAACAAGGCGGCCGGGCCGCGCCAGCCACATTACTGCGTGATGTACGCCTTCTCTTGTCTCACGCTTCTAACCTTTTTTGCCCACAACCCGCTGTTTGTTGGTGATCGATCCAAAGAGCGTTAAACATTGCGTCAAGGCACAATGCCCCAGCGACCACGACAGACTTCCCAAACTCGGTAAAGTACAGCGAAGGGGATAAAAAAAAGCCTTTTCTCGTTCGTAGCTTGGTTCTCAGGTACCACGTCAGTGCTGGCGTGGAAGATTTTATTCGGCTCACCTTTGGCCGCTTTGGGGGCGCTTTTTTTTGCGTGAGCTAATGATCGCCCCTAGCGAACCTTGGCAACGTTTTCCATCTCCGCGTTGTTCCTGGGCTTGCTGGGTTAGTTGAAAATTTACGGTACGTACCTGTGATTATAACTCGATGATATTCTACTAGCCGGTAAAGCTCCAAGAGACGGTGAATTCTAGTAAGGCTTAGGTACCATAGCGGTTTTTTTTTTTTCTGTCGCACGCCCGCTCGCACGTCCGTCCGATATATCGTACGGCTAACCGGTGCATGCTATGATACGGTACGAACTATTAATTGCCCTTACCGCGGTAACGGCCTTGTCGGAGACTCGGAGCACTTGAATTAACAAAAGGCCGACCTGACCCCACCCGACCTATATTTGTACCGCATGTACAATCTGCAATACCCTGGGACGCGCATAGTGACAAAAGCACATAACGTTGGGGCCGGTGATGCGGGTGATGAAGTCACCTCAGCCCTTGGTTGGCCCTACATGCAGATTTTTATGCATGCAGACGCTCGAGCCCCTTTTTCTTGGGCGATTTTACTTAACCCGTCCCGAACATGCTAGTTCACGGCATACGATGGGTAGATTGATGGATGCGTGAATGTACTTGGAAATGTTCAAAATGTCGTCATAACTCAATTGTGTACGGCTCTTCATCATATTCACTTTTTTTTCCAATTTGCAATTTTCACCGAAACCACTTACCGAAAGTACACATCAGCAGATTTTAATGCCACAACCATGGAAGAACCATACATGGTAAAAGTTGGCAGTGGCCTGGTCCGGTGGAAAGGGGGCGAGAGAACATAATTTCAACATAATTTGCTTTAAGTTGTATTCCAACCATTTCCAATATTAGGACCGCCTCTAGAATTTTTCTCTTTATTTCCACTCTTTAGGTTCTGCATAAAAACGTGGTACAAGAAAGTAAGCGGGCCCCACCCTTGTGCCCTGGCAATCCACTGGCTTCCTTGCGGAAGGTTTTTTTTTTTCTCCTTCGAACCACATGGTAATTAAAGGGAGTTTTATTTTATTTTTTGCACAAAATCGGAATCGTTCGTTGCCAAAAGGGCGTTGCTCCCCTTGGTATTCGTAGTTTGGCTAGTTGGGTTGCTGGGGTCAACAGCCAATCTGCTGCGCTACAGGTCCGTTCCTTTCGGGGAATTAGGGTGACAGAAGCTTTTTACAGAAATATTTTGTTCTTTTTCTGATTTCTTTTGCTTTTTCCATCGGCAGTCAGTCCCAGACAAGCCCGTCCCCCCAAGAGACTAAAAAGGGTCCTTCATCGTCGTCCTTTTTGTCACTTTGGTCGAATCTCAGACTTTGATACTAGGATACGTACGTAAGATATTAGACGGTATCAAATTCGAAGTGGTGAGGTGGCACAATCGCAATCACAATCACGACAAAACAGGTCCAAAAGAAAATAACCCCCAACCACAGCATAATCTGCGCCACTGGGGCAAAGCATCATGTCTTCTTTTTTTGTCCCTAATCCTTTGGATGATGATGATCAGTCCACTTTGACTTAACCTACAGCGCAAGTCAAAATCTCGGCCATGGACCCACCCTTTGGTGCTGATGGAAAGATTTCCCGTTTCCCGAGTGTTACCTCGGCCTGCTAGACTTGGTCTAGCGTTAGTAGAAACCTCCCTCAGCGGCTTTCTATTCTGGCAAGCCCGGCTTGCTGGTTACTGTAAACGGCTTCGTTCTTCATCGCCAAGCATAATATTTTTTGTTTTCTCTTTCTATCTCTCTTTCTTAGTTCATGGGGTCCCGTCAACTTTCCAGTCCCCAGGGACCAATTATAACTCCTGTCATATAGGTGAGATAGATGTTGCAGGGCACGCGAGATGTAAACTTTGCGAGGACTTTTTTTGTAGATAAGGAAAGTGAGTAAGTAGGTTAAGCGGATTCTGTTGGTTCTGCCGGTACCTCTTCTGCCTGCCATGTTGAGCATATTTGATCCCAGTCCTCGGTTTGAGACAAAGAGGAGAAAATACTCATTGTAGCACAGGGTAGGCAGTCCCGTCGAAATGGCGCAAACATGTTGCGGGACCCGGGAAACAAACCCGTATGGGCCCTTTTCCTCGTTCCCATCATTCTTCTCCTCTCTGTCTCTCCCCTTGTTGCGGGAACTACTTTTCTTTGGAAAGTAGGCCGGCCTCCCTTTTTTCCTGCGCCGCAGGGGATCCCCCTTTCCCAGCCTGATTTGCCGACGAACACCCAACTTTTGGAAACCTGATCCCTTTTTTTTCGCTCTCTTTATGTTAGTTCCGCCCCTTGAAATCTCCCGGTATAGCAGAGCGACGTGTTTACGATAGAGTGACCTGGTAGTTCCCGATGACGACTGGGGTTGTTGACTGGTAGGGGTTGTTTTTTTCCCAAGTGCCAAGTTCTAGTTCATGGGAGGATTCAAGGTGAGTGGGGAAAGGAAGAGGTGAAGTTTGGTACCAAAACGGCCAGAAAAAGGTGTGCAAGTACCTGGACTCTTCTTTTTTTTGTCCCCTTTCGCTGGGCAAAGTTTGCGACGTCCAGGCATGAGACGCGCCACCCCCTTTAGCGGCGCTACAAGGTACTTCGCACTTACAGGACAGGGACCTCTGCCATTCCTTTTTTTTCCTCCCAGCAATTTATAGGTATTATAAGTGCAATTATAAGGTGGCGATGCTCTTGCAGAAGATAATTTTGTGCAAGGGCAGAAAAGTCAAAAGGACTCGATGTGTTCTTTTCTTTTGTGCTGCTCCCCCCTGCGATATCGTCAAAGTTACCTGCCAAAAGACAAGCATATTCTTCTCACCGGCCCGCTGACTGCAGGAACCACTGCCGAGCTTCATTAGTGCTCACGTCTTTTTTACGGAGTGCCACGATTCGGAACAGAATGCCCAAAACGGTGACCAAAGACAAAAAGCAGAGGGTCGAAAGAAAATACTTAGATGCGCCAGGGGGGGTGCGGGCATTGCCTGTGGAGACCCGTCCAAACACCTCCATCGGGGGAATGCAACCTGTCGTTCATTGCTTGGTGAAGAAGAAGAAAACGTGTTTACTGTGCAGATCTGGATCTGCGACATGAACTCATCAATCGTTGAATCTGACCGACGACGTGACCTTTTTCTGGCTACAGGTCAGCAAAATGAAGGTGAAGGAGAAAAAAAAGGTCATCTGATGAAGGTAATGATCGGCAAAATTTACCCCTGAGTATGATCTGGACAGGACAGCTCAGGGTTCTCATCGGCGAAGGAGAAGATCATTTACTGCGTGGAATCTTCATCTTGACTGTATGGGACGTAATAAATGATCACCAAAGTTTCGACTTTTGGTTTGTACTAACTGTACAGTACGACATACATCAATCTCTTTGTGGAGAAAGCCACGAAAGCATAAAATAAAATTGATCAAATCCAATCTGCTTTGTTCCTTTTTTTCTTTTTTTCAGCTGATGTTTTCATCCTGCGGATGAAGTTGCGCCCCAGGTAGTGCGTACATAATAATGATAATATGGGGTTCTACGACGCACAAAAAAGCTGCAGGCAATCTATCTTCGGCAAGCTGCGAAGACCGGTTTGGTGGTTCCAGGGAGGAGGAAAGACACCGTACCGAATTCCGCTCTTCCTTTCTCCTCTCTCTCTCCCTCTGCCGGTGTTGTTGCATTGCCATGATAATGCGTATTCCTGTTACTCGCTTCGTGATGCTGGCTTCCGCGGGTTGTAAACATTTGGTTACTGTGGGCTCTCTTTTGCTCTATTTTGTTTCGTCAATTTGTTCTTTTTACGTGGGCATGGAGTGTGTTTTTGCTTTCTTTTGCTTTGCAGTGATCCGCACAGCCGCATTAACCTCCCCTTGCTGATGTGGAATACTACCCCAGTGATACTACCAAAGTAGCAGGTACATGATAGGATGGGCAGAGGAATAATAAATAATATACTTATACTTTTGTATGCTACTACCTAGATTCAAAATTCTGGTTCGGTCTCCATGCAGACTTCATACGGTCCCTTTTTTTTTCCTCCTCCGGTGAGGGGAAAAACCGCACATTACAAGGAAGACGAATGTCGTCAGATCGCGCGATTGTTCAGGTTTGTCTGGCATCGTTCTTGGTACCGAACAAAACAAAAGACCTAGACTACATACTCCAGGATGCCCTAGCACTCCACGTCTATGCAGTACCGATAAGCTTGGCGTCTGTGCGTATCCTGTTTAAAGAAGGAAAACGAAACAATAAGATAAAATCTACGAGACAAGAGAGCGAGAGAGAATAAAAAAAAGATCCGTGCCACGTGCTTGTTGCTTGTTCTCTTTCTTTACCGATTCTACCGTCGTAGTCCTGATTTGCCGTTGTGCCGGGAGTGCGGACCTACATCTGACTCGAAGTGAGGCGGAAGCGAGGAGGGGAGGTTTGATACTCGAACTAGAATAGTGGTAATATTGGTTGGTACCAAAACGTTTTTGAAGCCCAACGGGGTTTGCGGGGTTATATGCTTCTTGTGTTATTGAACTACCCTAAAAGGTACTTTGCGCTTGTTAGCTGCCTCGCATTACATGCATCCCACGTTAGAATCTCGGTCAAATATCAAGGTTTATCTCTTGGCTTTCGAAAAGAAAAAAGTTAAGGTGTCAATCTATTCCAGGGCGGGGTTGAGGCTCTGCATGATTTGTTGTTTGTATGCATAGGACTCTTGGAGTGTACGCGTACATACTTGGGGGCTGTATGATATGGGCCCCCTCAAAGAGGGGGTTACAAAACCATGATTTTGTAAAAAACCGTGGGCCAGTTAGTGCACAATATGGAATGGCGCGCCAGCCCACTAACAAAAGCGGAGCATTTTTTTTTCCAGTAACTACCGCAATAATTTTTTTTTGTTAGGTGGGCTGGTGCGCCATTC